>NC_069502.1:856416290-856613045 GCF_027579735.1 Bombina bombina
TGCTGGTGCACAGTGTAAACTTGTCCATAGAAGCGCCTAGCAACCAGTAAAAAGGAGACTTACTGACACGTTTAGGACTAAGCTAGCACAGCAGACAAATAAGGTATTTCTTAGAAAAACAGAATTTATGCTTACCTGATAAATTACTTTCTCTTGTGGTGTATCCAGTCCACGGATTCATCCTTTACTTGTGGGATATTCTCCTTCCTAACAGGAAGTGGCAAAGAGAGCACACAGCAGAGCTGTCCATATAGCTCCCCCTCTAGCTCCACCCCCCAGTCATTCGACCGGAGGTTAGGAAGAAAAAGGAGAAACTATAGGGTGCAGTGGTGACTGTAGTTTAAACAAAAAAATCTACCTGACTTAATATCCAGGGCGGGCCGTGGACTGGATACACCACAAGAGAAAGTAATTTATAAGGTAAGCATAAATTCTGTTTTCTCTTGTAAGGTGTATCCAGTCCACGGATTCATCCTTTACATTTGGGATACCAATACCAAAGCTTTAGGACACGGATGAAGGGAGGGAACAAGACAGGTACCTTAAACGGAAGGCACCACTGCTTGTAAAACCTTTCTCCCAAAAATAGCCTCCGAAGAAGCAAAAGTATCAAATTTGTAAAATTTGGAAAAAGTATGCAGGGAAGATCAAGTCGCTGCCTTACAAATCTGTTCAACAGAAGCCTCATTTTTAAAAGCCCATGTGGAAGCCACTGCCCTGGTAGAATGAGCAGTAATTGTTTCAGGAGGCTGCTGGCCAGCAGTCTCATAGGCCAGACAGATGATGCTTTTCAGCCAAAAGGAAAGAGAGGTAGCAGTCGCCTTCTGACCTCTCCTCTTACCAGAATAGATGACAAACAATGAAGTTGTTTGTCTGAAATCCTTAGTTGCTTGTAAATAGAACTTTAAAGCACGAACCACATCAAGATTGTGTAACAGACGTTCCTTCTTCGAAGAAGGATTAGGACACAGAGAAGGAACAACAATTTCCTGATTAATATTCTTATTAGACACAACCTTAGGAAGAAAACCGGGTCTGGTACGCAAAACTACCTTATCTGTGTGGTAACACCAAGTAAGGTGAGTCACACTGCAAAGCAGATAACTCTGAAACTCTTCGAGCAGAAGAGATAGCTACCAAAAACAAAACTTTCCATGATAAAAGTTTAATATCTATGGAATGTAAAGGTTCAAACGGAACCCCTTGCAGAACTGAAAGAACTAAATTCAGACTCCATGGCGGAGCCACAGGTCTATAAACAGGCTTGATTCTGACTAAAGCCTGACTAAACGCTTGAACGTCTGGTACCTCTGCCAGACGTTTGTGTAAAAGAATAGATAAAGCAGATATCTGTCCTTTTAAGGAACTAGCTGATAATCCTTTCTCCAATCCTTCTTGGAGAAAGGACAATATCCTGGGAATCCTAATCTTACTCCATGAGTAACCCTTGGATTCGCACCAACAAAGATATTTTCGCCAAATCTTATGGTAGATTTTCCTGGTGACAGGCTTTCTAGCCTGAATCAGGGTATCGATAAATGACTCAGAGAAACCGCGCTTAGATAGAATTAAGCGTTCAATCTCCAAGCAGTCAGACGCAGAGAAATTAGATTTGGATGTTTGAAAGGACCTTGAAGTAGAAGGTCCTGCCTCATTGGCAGAGTCCATGGTGGAACGGATGACATGTCCACTAGGTCTGCATACCAAGTCCTGCGTGGCCACGCAGGCGCTATTAGAATCACCGACGCCCTCTCCTGCTTGATTCTGGCAACCAGACGAGGAAGGAGAGGAAACGGTGGAAACACATAGGCCAGATTGAAGCAACAAGGCGCTGCTAGAGCATCTATCAACACCGCCTGGGGATCCCGGGACCTGGACCCGTAAAGAGGAAGTTTGACATTCTGACGGGACGCCATCAGATCCAATTCTGGAGTGCCCCATAGCTGAGTCAGCTGGGCAAATACCTCCGGGTGGAGTTCCCACTCCCCCGGATGAAAAGTCTGACGACTTAGAAAATCTGCTTCCCAGTTGTCTACTCCTGGGATGTGAATTGCTGAGAGGTGGCAAGAGTGATCCTCTGCCCACCTGATTATTTTGGTTACTTCCATCATTGCTAGGGGACTCCTTGTTCCCCCTTGATGGTTGATGTAAGCTACAGTCGTGATGTTGTCCGACTGAAATCTGATGAATTTGGCCGCAGCTAGCTGAGGCCATGCCTGAAGAGCGTTGAATATCGCCCTCAGTTCCAGAATGTTTATCGGGAGAAGAGCTTCTTCCCGAGACCATAAGCCCTGAGCTTTCAGGGAGTCCCAGACAGCACCCCAGCCCAACAGACTGGCGTCGGTCGTTACGATGATCCACTCTGGTCTGCGGAAACACATTCCCTGAGACAGGTGATCCTGAGACAACCACCAGAGAAGAGAATCTCTGGTCCCCTGCCTGGTCCAACTGTATTTGAGGAGACAAATCTGCATAATCCCCATTCCACTGTTTGAGCATGCATAGTTGCAGTGGTCTGAGGTGTATCCGTGCAAAAGGGGCTATGTCCATTGCCGCTACCATTAGTCCGATTGTCTCCATGCACTGAGCTACAGACGGCCGAGTAATGGAATGAAGAGCTTGGCAAGTAGTTAAGAGTTTTAACTTTCTGACCTCCGTCAGAAATATTTTCATTTCTACCGAGTCTATTAGTGTTCCTAGGAAGGGAACTCTTGTGAGGGGGGAGTGAGAACTCTTTTTGACGTTCACTTTCCACCCGTGAGACCTCAGAAAGGCCACTACGATTTCCGTGTGAGACTTGGCTCTTTGGAAAGTTGACGCCTGAATTAAGATGTCGTCTAGATAAGGCGCCACTGCTATGCCCCGCGGTCTTAGCACCGCCAGGAGGGACCCTAGCACATTTGTGAAAATTCTGGGAGCAGTGGCCAACCCGAAAGGGAGAGCCACAAACTGAAAATGCTTGTCCAGAAAGGCAAACCTGAGAAACTGGTGATGATCTTTGTGGATAGGAATGTGTAGATACGCATCCTTTAGATCCACGGTAGTCATATATTGACCCTCCTGGGTCATTGGTAAGATTGTCCGAATGGTCTCCATCTTGAATGATGGGACTCTGAGGAATTTGTTTAGAATTTTGAGATCCAGGATTGGTCTGAAAGTTCCTTCTTTTTTGGGAACCACAAACAGGTTTGAGTAAAACCCCAGCACTTGCTCCGCAATTAGAACTGGGTGGATCACTCCCATTGTATGTAGGTCTTCTACACAGCGTAAGAACGCCTCTTTCTTTGTCATGTCTGTAGACAGACGAGAAAACATAATTTATGTAAGAACTTATCTGATAAATTCATTTCTTTCATATTAGCAAGAGTCCATGAGCTAGTGACGTATGGGATATACATTCCTACCAGGAGGGGCAAAGTTTCCCAAACCTCAAAATGCCTATAAATACACCCCTCACCACACCCACAATTCAGTTTAACGAATAGCCAAGCAGTGGGGTGACAAGAAAGGAGCGAAAGCATCAAAATAAGGAATTGGAATAATTGTGCTTTATACAAAAAAATCATAACCACCACAAAAAAGGGTGGGCCTCATGGACTCTTGCTAATATGAAAGAAATTAATTTATCAGGTAAGTTCTTACATAAATTATGTTTTCTTTCATGTAATTAGCAAGAGTCCATGAGCTAGTGACGTATGGGATAATAAATACCCAAGATGTGGAACTTCCATGCAAGAGTCACTAGAGAGGGAGGGATAAAATAAAGACAGCCAATTCCGCTGAAAAATAATAATCCACAACCCAAAACAAAAGTTTTAATCTCAATAATGAAAAAAACTTAAATTATAAGCAGAAGAATCAAACTGAAACAGCTGCCTGAAGTACTTTTCTACCAAAAACTGCTTCAGAAGAAGAAAACACAACAAAATGGTAGAATTTAGTAAAAGTATGCAAAGAAGACCAAGTTTCTGCTTTGCAAATCTGATCAACAGAAGCTTCATTCCTAAACGCCCAGGTGTAGACAATTGGGATCCCCTTTGCTGTGATGTGTCCCTCAGACACATCACACATGTACACTCACCTGTGCCATATCCCTCAGACACATCACACACGTACACTCACCTGTGCCCTGTATCCCTCAGACACATCACACATGTACACTTACCTGTGCCCTGTATCCCTCAGACACATCACACATGTACACTCACCTGTGCCCTGTATCCCTCAGTCACATCACACATGTACACTCACCTGTGCCCTGTATCCCTCAGACACATCACACACGTACACTCACCTGTACCCTGTATCCCTCAGACACATCACACACGTACACTCACCTGTACCCTGTATCCCTCAGACACATCACACACGTACACTCACCTGTACCCTGTATCCCTCAGACACATCACACACGTACACTCACCTGTACCCTGTATCCCTCAGACACATCACACATGTACACTCACCTGTACCCTGTATCCCTCAGACACATCACACACGTACACTCACCTGTACCCTGTATCCCTCAGACACATCACACACGTACACTCACCTGTGCCCTGTATCCCTCAGACACATCACAAATGTACACTCACCTGTGCCCTGTATCCCTCAGACACATCACACACGTACACTCACCTGTACCCTGTATCCCTCAGACACATCACACACGTACACTCACCTGTGCCCTGTATCCCTCAGACACATCACACACATACACTCACCTGTGCCCTGTATCCCTCAGACACATCACACATGTACACTCACCTGTGCCCTGCATCCCCCATACATGTTATACAAGTGCACTCACCTGTGCCCTGCATCTCTGACACATCACAGACATACACTTACCTGTGCCCTGCTTCCGACAGATATGTTACACACGTACACTCACCTGTGCCCTGCATCCCTTAGACACTCGTCAGACGAGTACACCTACCTGTACTGATATTGTCACATATTTCCTGCTTTGCAGCGTCTGGCTTATTTGCTGGCCCCTGATCTTCGGTTTGTTCTGTGTTACATAAAATGTTAGCATCGTTTTCACCTGAAAAAATATCAGTAATAGAAATAAATAAATCACTCTTTACGTGGTATCTTTTTAAAAGTTAGTTTAAAACAAAATGTGAAAAACTGTGTAATTTAAGGTAAATAGACCTGAGCCTACATCACTAGCAGTCACATCCGGTAGAAACATCCCATGAAATGACATCAGCACAACAGTAAATACAGTGAAGGGAGTTAGCTGGGAATTAGTTACTTTACTTGCTATAAATAAAGCCTCATTGTAAACAGAATTCCCATATGAGACGTATTATAGGGTTCTGTGAGGTTTTGAAAATAAAATCCATTTTCCATTGGTTATTAAAACCTCACTATAGCCCATTTAATGATCTTAACATGTATTGCCTGGGTGAGAGAGAGTGTACCACAGGGATATGATAGAGACATCAGATATATATATAAAGGGATTTATATCGTTCAAGACAAAAGTATTTTCTATTTCTTTAATAAAAGAGTAAAAATAGAAATAATGCAAGTTATCAAGTTTAACCTTTTCACCACTGAGCCATTTCATACCCTTGTGCTGAAACCGTTTTCATTCTTTTGCATTCATTGTATTTAGATTTCAGCCCTACATAAGTTATATCACAATCGCCACAAATAGCAGTTGAGTTTTCATCTGTGTTTTTTATTGAGGGGGAATAGGGACTCTAAAAGTGAGACACGTCACACATATACACACTCGCCTGTGGTTTAGTAAATGCTTATGTTTTTTATTTATAACGGCAGTTCTTATAGTATACCTTACGCCTGTCTTTGGTCATACTAGTAGACATCTATATATTCATATCATACTATACTTTTGCTTGGTTGGGTTCAACTACGTTTACTGATTAGTCCCTCTTAATAATGTGCTTACAGCGTGTCATTTATGCCCATATGGACATTTACCCCATCATGTAGTTTGTCATCTGCATTTGGATATTGTGGAGACATTGAATGATGTCCCTGATTTGGCTTGGAATTCTGAGTGTGGAGCACTGGTGTGGGTTTAAACCCCTTTTTGTGTCTAAGTTTGGCCACTACATTGCAGTGCATGTCTGTTATATCAAAGGTTTTGCTTTCTGGCTGATACTTCTTAGCATTTTGGCTCAGTACTAGTTTGACTCTGAAGATTTGGATATTAACAGTGTGATTGGGTGGTTTGTGCAGCCTCTCTGTTTGATGGAGTTAAAGTTTATCCTTTAATGATTTTAATTTAGTGTAGTAATGGTGTTGGGTGTTTGTTATCACTTTATATTTTATATTGTGTTAGTAATTTTTTTCCCTTTCTCTTTATATGTTTTCTAGATTATCTTCGTCCTGAAGAAGGCTCTAATGTGACCTGAAACGTCGACTCAGTCCTTGATGACACGTTGTTCAAAATAAAAACATTTAATGTTCATCTACAAATCCTTAGAGTGCCCTTCTTCTTTAAACATATGTATACATGATTCATTGATAATTGCACCCAGGTTGTTGACACACCGCCTAGGTTGGAGTGCTGGGCTACTTGCAAATTGATCGTATATACCTGAACATTCCAAGCACCCCCGGATTTGTCATTCTACACCTGACTTATCATTTGACTTATTTACTCCCATATTGTTTTTAATACACTTTTGTGGTGTGGTTGGATAAACTGTCTACTAACTCTCAAAATGGTAGGCTAAGCATCTCACATACAGTCATATGGATATGGATGAACCACCACAAGCAGCTGGCTCTCAGCCAGTGGGGTTTGACAACAGTATGGAAGATGGTACTTTTGCATTTACTGATGAGGACGCAATACGGATTCTTAATTTGTGTGAGTCTGAAACTGTTGAAGAAGCTCCTATAAATATTTATTACAAGATTTTGAATCTAAAGAGGAAGGAGGTAGATTATAAATTACATGCAAATTATTTGACTGATTACTTTAAAAGAAAACTAATTCCACAAGGCTTTAGAGTCAGAAACTAGCCCACAATTGGAAGGAACAATAATGAGTTTTGTCGTAAGTGGTGTTATATCGCCAACAAATGCTCTCTTGATTGGATCTTGCTGGTTATTGAGGAGGTGACTCATTTGAAGAAACTTGTTTTGGATGAACTAACAACAATAGTGGCTGAAAAGGAACACATACTAAGAAATGACAGCAATGAAGATTGGTTGAACAAATTGGGCACACAATTGGACAAATACAGGAAGGATCTCATCAGCTTTAAAAACAAGAAGCTTAATACAGTTGAGATTGACTACAGAGAAAGGAATGTGTATCAGTGGCTCTCTGGTAAAAATAACTCTTTCAGACATAGGAGAAACGATCGTAGACAGGTCTCTCTGGCCAATACCATTGACACTAGTGGGGGCGTATCAAGTGGTTGAGATAATGCAGTAGGACAGACCCCAACAGCACAAAAGAATCTTCACTAGATCCCAAAGAAAACCTCCTATGTCGTCAAAAAACGACAATCTGCCAATAAAAAAAAAGACACAGGTCAGCTAATAGGAGAGGAGGTTGGTGGAAAAAAGCCTCAAAAAAGTTAAGTAGTGGGGAAAGTGTCGTCATTAATCTAAGCAGCAGAATTTTAGACCAGGATGAGACCAATATTCTGAGTAAGGGTTTGAACTTTGTACCCACCCCCAAGGTTAATGTTTTTGATCATTTGGTTGACCTGCATAGACTACAAAGGACTTTAAAGTTGAAGGATTTTTTTAAGCATTCAACTAACACTAAGTCAAAGTCAGGACCTTCCAAAACATCCAGTTTTGAACCTAAAAATACACACCCCACTATAAAAACATTCACCAAGATTTGCATCAGAGATATAGAATATGGGTGTAAGACTCATGTCTCTTGTAGAACTAATTTGAACAAGAACAAATGGTGTGCGTTAGAAAGACTCAAACAGGATGACTATCATTATTCGCCCCGCTGACAAGGGTGGAGCCATAGTGATTTTGGACTATTCCTACTATAGGACTGAGCTATGGAGACAATTAGATGAGTCCACGTACAAGAAGCTCACAGATAACCCCACTACTTCGTATAAAAAGATGTTCAACAACAGTTTGACATTTGCACTAAATTGTGGCCATATTGATCAACAAATATTTGAGTTTTTGAAGATTGAATATCCAGTGTATCCTATTATTTACACCATTCCCAAGATACATAAATATTTGAATAATCCCCCAGGACGACCCATAGTATCAGCGGAGGGGTCTATATTTCAGAATCTATTTACATTGATTTCCATTTGCAGGATCTGGTTAAAAGCACTGAAGCATTTCTGTTGGATTCCATTCAATTGATTCAACTTCTCCACAATAGAAGATTTCCAGCACAATGTATTCTAGCTACCCTTGACGCCAATAGCCTCTACACAATAATTCCACACGATCTGGGTGTGGAGGCGGTCAGACAAGCCCTACTATCAAGTAGCTATGACGGTCCTCCAATTGAGACACTATTGGACTGGTTACTGATGTGTCTCACACACACAACTATTTCAGGTTTGAGGATTCATACTACCTACAACTAGTAGGCACGGCTATGGGGTCGAGTTTGGCCCCATCATATGCCAACCTCTTCATGGCGTGGTTTGAGAGACAATACATTTTCTCCGAACGGAACCCCAATGTCCTACTTTATCGCAGGTACATTGATGATCTGTTTGTGATATGGGGTGGCTCTCAACAGGAACTATCTGAGTGGATACAGTTTTTCAATAATGCAGAAAAATCAATAACTCTAAAAAGTGAAAGTGATTATTCTAAGATTCACTTTCTGGATGTGTGCATCTTTAAATGTGACACTGATGAGGGTTGTGTATTCAAAACCACTCTCTTTTCCAAACTTACTGATCGTAACATCCTCCTCCAAAGTAAGAGTTTTCATCCTGTACAGCAAAAGAAGGGCATCATCAAGTCTCAATTTTTGAGGGTTATTCGGAACAACTCTGATCCTGTGCGGAAATTGACACAACTGCATGAAATGAAAAACAAGTTTCTGGAAAGAGGTTACAGCCTTAATATGGTCACCGAAATAATGAATGAGGCGATTCATCTAGACCAGAATGCTCTAATCCAAAGAAAACAGGTGGCTGAAAACGAAAAGAGTGATACATGTATCAATTTTATTACCAGCTATACTCCTGCTACCAAACAAATTGGGAATATACTTAAGAAGAATTGGCATTTAATCAAAGAGGATCTATCTTTACCATTCAATGAAGCACCTCCACCTAGAGTGGTACGCAGGAGTGGACGCAGTTTAAGAACACTACTGATGAAGACTGACCCTTGGCGCAATGTAAAGACCTGGTTAGCGAAAACTAAAACAGGCTGCTTTAAATGCGGCAGCTGCGTAACGTGCAACCCTCTATTGACAGGCCTGAAGTTTCACCATCCTAATTCCACGAAAACATATCTGATCAGGCACAGGCTCACTTGCACATCCCAATTTGTGGTATACTTCCTCAATTGCCCATGTGGCAGATACTATGTTGGAAAGACCAGCAAATCATAAGAGTGCAATTAGGGCTGCCCTCAAAGATGGACATTCTGATCAACCCGTTGCCCGACACTTTCTGGAATTTAAACATCCAATAGCCACATTAAGGGCGGTGCTCATAGATATGGTGGTCCCTCTGAGGTGGGGTGGTGATAGACATAAGGAACTGCTTCGCTGTGAGAGCAGATGGATCTATAGGTTGAACACTCTTAGTCCTCATGGGTTGAATGTCCATCTGGACTATTCATTGTTTTATTAAACGTTGTGGTGTATTTTCGCCTTACCTGATAGACCCCCTATATACCACTGACTACCATCCTGCCATACTATTTGGCGCAACCTGAATAATTGACATCACAATACCATGTGTTTAATATTTATTGAGATTGACATTTTTTGTTAATACTAAGCGGTTCTTTCATTGCACTGTTGTATACTTTAATTCTTATTGTGAATCACCCGCATCATACTACTTGGGTTAGTCTTATAGTAAGGATTGGTCCTTAATAATCTGTCTGCTTTATGCGACTGAGTATTTCCTAACTTTGGCTGTGTGGCTTAAATGTACGTAAGAGTTGTATATTTTGTGCTATCACACATGCACTAAACCATTTTGGTCTCCTGTGCTATTGCACACTGAAAATTTGGTTCGTTCCGGTCTGAGTTGTTTTTAAATAATAGGGTAGCCTCCGTGTGTTGATTCCTACGACCATGTGATTCTATGCTCACTTATGTGACATTTGGCCAAGAACGGTACTCTGCATTTATTTCTATTAGTTTGCTCAGTATATGGCCATGTTTGGCGTTTTGTGTCTCTGTTTGAGTTTCTCTCATTTTGGGTCATGAGTAGTTGTCGGTCTTACGGTACATAGTGGATGCCTGTAGTCATCGTAGTGTAACGGTTTCCCTTGAGTGATTAGCTGGTTCTGCTACGTAAACACTACCGCTGATTTCTGACCAATGGACATGTTCCTTTCGCTTTATCAGTCTGCACAGGTGATACACTCATTATGAGCACATTTCTTGGCCTGGGAGTACGGCTAAACACTGACTAAAGGTATGAGCTGCGGTTTGTTATGGCATTTTATTATTATTATTTTTTGCTTATGTTATCCATATATTTTCTAATGTGCTACGATTTAATGGGGGTGGTATACCATATGTTCTGTAGTTGATACATTACAGATAACACCTTTTGTTTGTTATTGTTTTGGTGTGCAGTACCAGGATGTAATTAGGTATGTTTCGTAATGTGCTGGCACTAGACTGATCCTTGTTCAGCTGTTTTTTCACCTGCGCTGTCTTGGTAGAGGTTTTACACAGTAAGTGATTAATAGTACAGTAGTGCTTTATCAGTTTGTAAATTTGGCTGGGGTTTATCAGTGGTACGGTGGTGCTTTTCTAATTTGTGCATTGCTTATTGTTTTTGACCTTTAGGCGTCTACTGTATTTATATGTAAATAAGCATATACATATATATTTGCAGGGAATACACAGTTCCCCATATGCTGCAATGTAAAGGCCCTTTTCAGTGCCTTTTTTTTTCTCCTAACACCCCACATCCCCTAACTTTAATCCATAAAACTTGCTTTGAGCAGTTATTTTACAAATTAAAGATGCTCTGCCTTTTGTTTTTAAATAAAACACTTAACCTTATTTGGGGGCAATTGGGGGAAATTCATAAAAATTAACCAGAGATCTGATCTCTGGTTAATTTTAGGAGCGCTAATTGCTACCACAAGCTTGTAATGGCTGGTTATTTATTGAGCACCCATAGACAGACAGATTATTATGTTTTTACACGTTTTCTACTTAACTGCAAAGGGCTCCAACACGCGCATACATATACACACACACCTTTAGACATGTGTAGGTATGTATCTCTATGTTAAAGCCCATTTACGAGACCTCATATCTTTGAGCCCTTATAACTTTTTTGTGCAATATTATTTTAAATATTTTTATTAGATGGTGTTATGAGTACAACTGTACTTTGTAATTTTTTTGTTTTTGTTTCCCTAAACAGTTAACCAGGGCTCTGAGGATGCCGTAATCATTCTACCGTTCTTTCAACTTGTAATACGAGCGGACGTCTGAAAATAGCTGCGATAAAAACCCCTTATGGCTCGTGTAAAACTGTTAACGTGCCCCTTGTAATCTGGCCCTAAATAGATCTTAAATAAATGTTTCACCCATTAAACTGCTTACACTATTGCACACTTGTGCTTTTTCATAGTCATCGCTGCTGCCACTTCTCTACTGGGTATTTATCACAAATAATAATTAGCTGGTTCTATCTTTAGTGCTGTGGCTTGCTGGCAGAGTATAATGTCCCTTTAAAAAATGTAATTTAAAAATAAATATTACAAACATGTTTCTCTGCTGGTCTTTCACATGTATTATAGAAGGTTTAAGTACAATGCCCCTTTAACTCACAACATATAGACAGGACATACAGATACGCAGATCATATAGTGCTGTGGGGTTTATTTTATGCCCCTACAAAGTGCTACTGATGTTCCTGCAGATGATCAGATGACAATAGTAATGATTATACTCTGGCAGATATAAATGACAGCAGCTGTATAGGGCTTGGGTGTCATGTGATCAGGATAACTAAACACTAGTCAGTGAGTATCTATATTGTACTGTGACACTCAGTGTGTGATTGAGGTGACACCCTGACTGGCGATATAATGTACAGCACTTATAGACAATAAGCTATAAACACCAGGCAATACCCCATAAACAGAAGACACGTCACACGTGCACTTACCTGCATTGTCACTGTCACACATTTCCTGCATTGGAGCTTCCAGCTGACACGTTACACTCAGATCTTCTGTTTTAACATCTACGTCAGTATTAATGTCATCTGTCAGAACATATAATGCAGATAATATTTCATGGTTTAGGGTTTTATTTCACCCCAAAGGCAACTAATGTTTAACACAGTAATGGGTACTTAATTGCCATACACTTAAAGGGACAGTCTACTTGAAAATTGTTATTGTTTAAAAAGATAGACAATACCTTTATTACCCATAACCAACACTGTTATATTAATATACTTTTTACCTTTGTGATTACCTTGTATCTAAGACTATGTTGATTGCCCCCTTATCACAGTTTCTTTCACAATCTTGCATTTCAGCCAATTAGTGCTGTTCCTGCATAATCATTATCATTCTACATATATATTGTAAATTTGAAGGTATGAGGATGAAGCATTTACACCCAAAACATATTTCAGAACTTAAAGGAACATTCCAGCCAAAATTAGAATCCACGTCGATGCATTTCAGTTTTGAATAGAAGCATTTTTGTAATATACAGGTAGCCCTCAGTTTACGCCGGGGTTAGGTTCCAGGAGGAATGGTTGTAAATTGAAACCGTTGTCAATTGAAACCCAGTTTATAATGTAAGTCAATGGGAAGTGAGGGGGTTAGGTTCCAGGCCCCTCTCAAAATTGTCATAAGTAACACCTAATACATTATTTTTAAAGCTTTGAAATTAAGACTTTAAATGCTAAACGGCATTATAAACCTAATAATATAGATTGTATCATCATCAAACTAAATTTAATGAACAAAAACATTTGCTAAATTT
Source organism: Bombina bombina (assembly GCF_027579735.1). Taxonomy (NCBI): domain Eukaryota; kingdom Metazoa; phylum Chordata; class Amphibia; order Anura; family Bombinatoridae; genus Bombina; species Bombina bombina. Next base: position 856,429,444 of record NC_069502.1, read on the forward strand.
AATGAACAAAAACATTTGCTTACAGCACCTATTTAAGTTGCATAACTTTGCTGCAAAACAAGCGGACAGCTCCACCTTCTGGCTATTTTAATTAGTGCACTTTGCTTTCCAAAGCTTTTCAATGGCAGTCACATGACTGGGGAAAAAAAAAAAAAAAAAAGGTTGTTATTCTGAAACGGCGCAAATTAAACTGGCGTAAACAGAGGGCCACCTGTACATGTATTAGCAAAACTGCTTCTAATAAAACCTATAGCCGTTTCAAATGTGTATTTAAGTATGCACAGTGCACAAGCATTTTAAACACAGCACTTGTTCAGAGAGCCAAAGGTGCTTTTACCATCTGGTAATGACTCAATTTGTTAATTGCTTATATGATACAAGCCCCGAAGGCGCTCTGAGCAGCTGCAGTATTTAAAATGCTTGTGCACTGAGAATATCTAGCTATGCTTCACATGCACAAGCAGAGACAAATGCTAACACTAAAACAGTGATAACTGTTAGTATAGGTATTTTTGCTAATACAGTACATGCATATTGTAAATATGTTTCTATTCAAAGATGTAATTAATCAATGTGCTTTTAAATTTTGACCAGAATCTCCCTTTAGAATTTATATATAATAGACTGTAGATTAACTAAATGTTCCATTACTGTCATCATATTAAAAGGATATTTACATTATGCTGCAAATTACCAGATGCCAATTTATTGCTAAATTTAATATTAATTAGTGGCCAAAATGTCTGAGCTCACAATAAAATAAGAGTTTTCAGAATACCATTTAATGAACTAGAAGAGGCATAGAGAGGGCACATGTGTGTATCATTTACATGAAGCAGAGCGCGGAGAAAAAAAAAGGTAAGGGAGGGCAGGTGTGTGTACCATTCACATGAAGCAGAGGGTGAGAGAGGGCATGCGTGTGTACCATTCACATGAAGCAGAGGGTGAGAGAGGGCATGCGTGTGTACCATTCACATGAAGCAGAGGGTGAGAGAGAAGGGAAGAGAGGGCATGTGTGTGTACCATTTACATGAAGCAGAGGGTGAGAGAGAAGGGAAGAGAGGGCATGTGTGTGTGTACCATTTACATGAAGCAGAGGCTGAGAGAGAAGGGAAGAGAGGGCGTGTGTGTGTACCATTTACATGAAGCAGAGGGTGAGAGAGAAGGGAAGAGAGGACATGTGTGTGTGTATCATTTACATGAAGCAGAGGGTGAGAGAGAAGGGAAGAGAGGGCATGTGTGTGTATCATTTACATGAACCAGAGGGTGAGAGAGAAGGGAAGAGAGGGCATGTGTGTGTATCATTTACATGAACCAGAGGGTGAGAGAGAAGGGAAGAGAGGGCATGTGTGTGTATCATTTACATGAAGCAGAGGGTGAGAGAGAAGCGAAGAGAGGGCATGTGTGTGTGTGTATCATTTACATGAAGCAGAGGGTGAGAGAGAAAGGAAGAGGGGGCGTGTGTGTGTGAATCATTTACATGAAGCAGAGGGTGAGAGAGAAGGGAAGAGAGGGCATGTGTGTGTGTGTGTATCATTTACATGAAGCAGAGGGTGAGAGAGAAGGGAAGAGAGGGCATGTGTGTGTGTATTATTTACATGAAGCAGAGGGTGGGAGAGAAGGGAAGAGAGGGCATGTGTGTGTCATTTACATGAATTAGAGGATGAGAGAGAAGCGAAGAGAGGGCATGTGTGTGTGTGTATCATTTACATGAAGCAGAGGGTGGGAGAGAAGGGAAGAGAGGACATGTGTGTGTCATTTACATGAATTAGAGGATGAGAGAGAAGCGAAGAGAGGGCATGTGTGTGTATCATTTACATGAAGCAGAGGTTGAGAGAGAAGGGAAGAGAGGGCATGTGTGTGTCATTTACATGAATTAGAGGATGAGAGAGAAGCGAAGAGAGGGCGTGTGTGTGTATCATTTACATGAAGCAGAGGGTGAGAGAGAAGGGAAGAGGGGGCGTGTGTGTGTGAATCATTTACATGAAGCAGAGGGTGAGAGAGAAGGGAAGAGAGGGCATGTGTGTGTGTACCATTTACATGAAGCAGAGGGTGAGAGAGAAGGGAAGAGAGGGCATGTGTGTGTATCATTCACATGAAGCAGAGGGTGAGAGAGAAGGAAAGAGAGGGCGTGTGTGTGTATCATTTACATGAAGCAGAGGATGAGAGAGAAGGGAAGAGAGGGCATGTGTGTGTGTATTTACATGAAGCAGAGGGTGAGAGAGAGGGGAAGAGAGGGCATGTGTGTGTGTTTACATGAAGCAGAGGGTGAGAGAGAGGGGAAGAGAGGGCATGTGTGTGTGTCATTTACATGAAGCAGAGGGTGAGAGAGAAGGGAAGAGAGGGCGTGTGTGTGTACCATTTACATGAAGCAGAGAGAGAGAGAAGGGAAGAGAGGGCATGTGTGTGTGTACCATTTACATGAAGCAGAGGGTGAGAGAGAAGGGAAGAGAGGGCATGTGTGTGTGTACCATTTACATGAAGCAGAGGGTGAGAGAGAAGGGAAGAGAGGGCATGTGTGTGTATCATTCACATGAAGCAGAGGGTGAGAGAGAAGGGAAGAGGGGGCGTGTGTGTGTGAATCATTTACATGAAGCAGAGGGTGAGAGAGAAGGGAAGAGGGGGCGTGTGTGTGTGAATCATTTACATGAAGCAGAGGGTGAGAGAGAAGGGAAGAGAGGGCATGTGTGTGTACCATTTACATGAAGCAGAGGGTGAGAGAGAAGGGAAGAGGGGGCGTGTGTGTGTGAATCATTTACATGAAGCAGAGGGTGAGAGAGAAGGGAAGAGAGGGCGTGTGTGTGTATCATTTACATGAAGCAGAGGGTAAGAGAGAAGGGAAGAGAGGGCATGTGTGTGTATCATTTACATGAATTAGAGGGTGAGAGAGAAGGGAATAGAGGGCATGTGTGTGTGTATCATTTACATGAAGCAGAGGGTGAGAGTGAAGAGAAGAGAGGGCATGTGTGTGTGTATCATTTACATGAAGCAGAGGGTGAGAGAGAAGGAAAGAGAGGGCATGTGTGTGTGTATCATTTACATGAAGCAGAGGGTGAGAGAGAAGGGAAGAGAGGGCATGTGTGTGTGTATCATTTACATGAAGCAGAGGGTGAGAGAGAAGGGAAGAGAGGGCATGTGTGTGTGTATTAGTTACATGAAGCAGAGGGTGAGAGAGAAGAAAAGATAAGGTAGGGGTGTGAGCCAAATAGATTTTATTATTACAATCTGTCTGTACTGAGGCTCATCATTAACATAGGGGGAAAACATTTTAGAATCTGGGTTTTCTAACTGTGAAGCTTGTACCATAGATCACTCACCTGCAGAGACATCTGATGGCTGAATACTCTGTACAAGGTTTGCAGATCCTGTGTCTAGATTTTGATCACTGTGTCCTTTTAGTTCTAATACAGAATAAAATGAGTTTTTTGGTTAAATGGATTTAAGTGCAGTTATCTCACACAATCTAATTATACAGTAATATTACACATCAGTATTTGCAAACATTACTAGTAGCTTCTGCCATAGATCTCTCACCTGCAGAGACGTCTGATGGGGTCTCCACTGGCTGAATATTCTGTACAAGTTCTCCTTGTGCCCCTGTGTCTAGATTTTCATCTCTGTGACCTGTAAGTTCTTATAAAGAATAAAATACGTTTATTTTGTTAAATGGATATGAAACAATTTTTACTGCATCTAAACAAAAATATATATATATAAATGTATTCAATTAAGAACAAAAACAAAGCATCTGCTACTTTTTGCATATAAAATAGTTAGATATATAAATGAATATATAATTGCTTTAACATTAATTCAGCTTTACCCTTTAAATGTGTTTATAAACTAATTTTATATGCAACAAAAATACAATCAGACAGCTCTTAAGATCACACATGACAGATTCACTGTAGATTTACTCTGTGTCAGTCATTTCTGTAGTGTTTGTGCATTCCCTGAGTGAGATATTTATTACTACACAGCGTTACCTGAGCTCTCATTTCCTGGGATCTCCATAGTCCTTAGTGCTTGGTGAGTCTCCATCATGATGTCCTTGTAAAGCTCCTTGTGTCCCTCTATATACTCCCACTCCTCCATAGAGAAATACACAGCAACATCATCACACTTTATAGGCACCTGAAACACACACAACTGATTTAGCGCTGACACAGGGACTGGTTCTGTCACACACTTTTACTGACAGAGCCAGGATAATGTTACTGAGAACATGCAGAGACACAGACAGTAGGTAGGAAATACAAACAGGGCCAGATGGGTCAGTAAAGGAAGTCACTGTGCCCTGATGCTGATATAATATCCCATTCCCCAGCAGTACTCACCTCTCCGCTCAGCTGTTGAATGCTGCTGTGGGAGGGCCTCTTCTTCACAATGGTGTATTCCTATAATATGTATGAGAAAGATCATCAGACTCCATTTGCCTGAACTAACAAGTTCTTGTTTACTTCTCTCGATCATCACAAAACATATAAATAAATAAAATATAGTGGGTAATTTTGTGGGACCTCTATGGATAAAAGCTACTAAAGACTGAGGGCATGAGCTCATGAATATAGATATTGCTGGAACATTTGATAGGGTGTGATGGGGGAGGGGGAGAGTTGAGCACTTGATTGACAGGAGGTTCCTTTGTTGCTGGGGTCCCTTGGGTATTAAGGCTTTTTTGTAGTTGGTGTCATGCAGAGGTTCTGGAGGGAGTTTTAGCAATAGAGGTCATGTAGTAGGGCTTTGTATGCTTGGGAATTTTCTTTATGGTGGGAGGGGTTTTGGGTGTTCGGATTAGTAATTTTTTTTGCAGCAGCAGAGGGTTGTGCAGGGGGCCCTGGGTGCGGATTGGGGGAGGATTTGTATTGGAGGGTTGGGCAGGTGAGTAAGCTTAAAGGGAAAGTCTACTTTAAATTATTTATTTATTATTTAAATAGATAAATAAATAACGCCTTTACTAACCATTCAGATTTGAATAACCAACAATGTTATATTTACTGTATATACTTTATAACGACTAAACCTCTAAATCTCTGCCTGTTTCTAAGCCCCTGCAGGTCGTCTCTTATCACAGTGCTTTTTATTAACTTTTCACAGCAAGACAGTGCAAGTCCATGTGTGAAATATAGATAACATTGTGCTCACTCCTATGGAGTTATGCAGGAACCAGCACTAGTTGGCTAAAAGGCAAGTTTGTAAAAAAAAAAAAAAAAATACTGAGATAAGGGGCAGTCTGCAGAAGCTTAGATACAGATAATGATAAAGCAAAAAGTATATTAGTATAACAGTGATGGTTATGCAAAACTGGTGAATGGGTAATAGAGAGATTATCTATCTTTTTAAACAATAACAATTTTCAAGTAGCCTGTCCCTTTTAAAAGGGACACTCAAGTCAAAATAAACCTTTAGGATTCAGATAGAGCATGCAGTTTTTGCACAATCTTTTTATATACACGCTTTCTGGGGAACAAGACCCTACTGAGCATGTGCACAAGTCACAGGATAAATGTATACTAGTCTGTGATTTGCTGATGTCTGTCACATGATACAGGGGCCGGCAAAATGGGAGAAAAAATACATTTGTCAGGAAAAAAATCTGTTTATTTGAGTAGGTGTTATTGCTTTGTCTTTTTTGCACGTGTTAATTATGCAATTCTACTGCATTGAGTGGTCCTTTAAGTTAGTGTTAGTGAGATGGTCTGGTTAGGATTTGTCAGATGGTCTGGGTGAGATGAAGCTAGGGTTAGTGAGATGGTCTGGGTAAGATGAAGTTAGGGTTAGTGAGATGGTCTGGGTAAGATGAAGTTAGGGTTAGTGAGATGATGTGGGTGAGATGAAGTTAGGGTTAGTGAGATGATCTGGGTGAGATGAAGTTAGGGTTAGTGAGATGATCTGGGTGAGATGAAGTTAGGGTTAGTGAGATGAAGTTAGGGTTAGTGAGATGAAGTTAGGGTTAGTGAGATGGTCTAGGTAAGAAGAAGTTAGGGTTAGTGAGATGATCTGGGTGAGATGAAGTTAGGGTTAGTGAGATGGCCTGGGTGAGATGAAGTTAGGGTTAGTGAGATGGTCTGGGTGAGATGAAGTTAGGGTTAGTGAGATGGTCTGGGTGAGATGAAGTTAGGGTTAGTGAGATGGTCTGGGTGAGATGAAGTTAGGGTTGGTGAGATGAAGTTAGGGTTAGTGAGATGGTCTAGGTGAGATGAAGTTAGGGCTAGTGAGATGGTCTGAGTGAGATGGAGTTAGGGTTAGTGAGATGGTCTGGGTGAGATGAAGTTAGGGTTAGTGAGATAACGTTAGGGTTAGTGAGATGGTCTGGGTGAGATGAAGTTAGGGTTAGTGAGATGGTCTGGGTGAGATGAAGTTAGGGTTAGTGAGATGGTCTAGGTGAGATGAAGTTAGGGTTAGTGAGATGGTCTGGGTGAGATGAAGTTAGGGTTAGTGAGATGATGTGGGTAAACTAAAGTTATGGTTAGTAAGATAGATCTGGTTTATCAAAAGCGGCACAGTAAATAGGACCAGTTTCACATGACATTACCCAGCAGCTCTCACCTCTCCAGTCAGCAGGCAGATGATGCCCAGGGCCTGACTCAGGAACTGCTCTGCTATCTGCTTCCTGTATTTGTTCATCTTGTTCTTTGTCAGTGACTGAGTCTAATGCTATAAATGTGACACCTGCGAGAAGACGGCAGCGTGAGAGATCAGAAATAATCAGAACTCTTCCTGTATTTCTATTATGGTAAAGATATGATTATGTGATATTAAACATGTTTATTTTACTTATGCACAATCTAATACTACACATGTGACCAGCTGCATGTAGAGCAGATAACATATAAAGTGATAAAGTGTGACATATATAGCAGGTTTGTCAAACGTTATGGGGTGACACATTTGTTTAATATTAGTATCACCAGAAGCAAGAGACGGTTAGTACAGTATACAGGAATATGCAGTTATCTGATAAATCAGGAAACAAATGTAAAATGCTAAGTGCCACAGCTCCCTGGTTACCAGTCATCCTGTAATTTAAGGGATAATACCAAACAATTTTTTAGCAAACTTTTTCTCAGTTATGTCACATCCTGTTTGGGGTAACCATGCAGACTGACTTCCTGTGGCCCAATCACATATACAAGTGATAAATATACAATTATTATAAACAGGTCAGACTTGTACCCATTACCCTAACACACACTGTACTTCATTAAGTCCTTGCTCCCTCAAATATAGTTTGCTCATTGTATCAGCCCCCCTCACACCCCAGTCCCTGTAGTAGCTCTCAGCCCCCCTGTCTCACACGTCAGCCCCTGTACAGACTCTCAGCCCTTCTGTCTTACACCCCAGTCCCTGTACAGACACTCGACCCCCTCACACCCCAGCCCCTGTACAGAATATCAGCCCCCTTACAACTCAGTCCCTGTACAGACCCAGACCTCTCTTTCGATAACAATGCGTGTAATTTATAAACTAATAAGACCTGGGATGTCTCCCTAGGTCTAGAGTCGAATGATTAAAATTTCTTTAAAAATCAAACATACACCTTATTTGTATATGAGTAGTTATTGCTACCTCACAATTCTCCAAAAAAACATCCTATTTTGAAACCATGCACTTGCAAATAATATACGCGACTTCCTACGTTTAAATATTATTGAGTCTGAATATTTTATACCACCTTATATTGTATCTAAATGTAACAGATTTATAAGCAAATACCAGTGTGCCCCGGTGGCTGTGTAGCAGTTTTAAAGTTAGTGAGTTCTCATAGATCTCCGTTCTATGCAGATATATTGAGGTGTGCTACCAAATACCTTGCCTCAGTGAAGCTTCTGTCACAATTAATCCTGTAGGGGGGGATGTCCGATGTCCTGTTGTGCCTGTAACAAACAGGTTAGCTCGCTTACCCTCCTCGCAGCGTTACGAAGTATCCACTTTTTCCATTTGATTGTGTAGTTACCTCACATGTTGTAACGTTTTTTTGAATGTGGTTGGATCTGTCGCTTCTACAGGATTACTGGCGATTCAAAGTTAATTCCGTTACTTGCAAGTAGGAGGGTAAGCGAGAACAGGACATTGGACATCCCCCCTACAGGATTCATTGTGACAGAAGCTTTACTGAGGCAAGGTATTTGGTAGCACAGCTCAATATATCTGCATAGAACGGAGATCTATGAGAACTCACTAACTTTAAAACTGCTACACAGTCACCGAGACACTGGTATTTGCTTATAAATCTGTTACATTTAGATACAATATAAGGTGGTATCAAATATTCAGACTCCATATTTAAACTTAGGAAGTCTCGTATATTATTTACAAGTGCATGGTTTCAAAATAGGATGTTTTTTGGGAATGTTTTTGGAGAAGAATTGTGAGGTAGCAATATACTACTCATATACAAATAAGGTGTATGTTTTAATGTTTGATTTTTAAAGAAATTTTAATCATTGTACTCTAGACCTAGGGAGACGTCCCAGGTCGTATTAGTTTATAAATTACACGCATTGTAATTAAGACCATAATTAAACCTTTTTTTTTGAGAGCAAAGAATATAATATCTTAAGCTTTGTTTAGCTCCCTCTTAACATACATTTCTTTACCAATTAGATATCTTTTTCTAACACAGCATAGAGCAAGCTGTGTTTGTTAGTAGTTTGATACCAAGTGGTCCAGCGCAAGTATAAGCCATATCTAGATTTATACTATATTCTCTCACACACACCAGTCCTGTAATGGTTCTCAGCCCCGCTCTGCCTCACACCTAAGCACCTGTACAAGTTCTTAGCCTCTCTCTCTCACACCCCAGCCCCAGTACAGGTTCTCAGTCGTCGTCCCCACCTCTGCCTCACACCTAAGCCCCTGTACAGACTCTCAACCCATCTGTCTCACACCCCAGTCCCTGTGTAGACTCTATGCCCCCTCAGTCTCACATCCCATCACTTGTACAAACTCTCAGCCCCTCTCTCTCACACCCCAGTCCTGTATTGGTTTGCAGCCCTCCTCTGCCTCACACCTAAGCCCCTGTACAAAATCTCAGCCCTCCTCTGTCTCACACCCCAGCCCCTGTAAAAACTCTCAGCCCCATCTGTCTCACATCCCAGCCCCTGTACAGATTCTCATACCCTATCTCTCACACACGTAAGTCCTGTACTGGTTCTCAATCCTCCTCTGCCTTATACCTAAGCCCCTGTGCAAGATCTCAGTCTCCTCTGTGTCACAGCTCTGTCCCTGTGCAGACTCTCAGACCCCTTTGTCTCACCTTCCATCCCTTGTACAGGCTGTCAACCCCCTCTGTCCCACACCTAAGCCCCTGTACAAGATCTCAATCCCTTCTGTCTCCCACTCCAGTCCTTTGCAGACTCTCAGCCCGCTCTGTCTCACATCCTATCCGTTGCACAAGCTTTCAGCCCTCTCTGCCCCACAACTTATACCGTACAAGACTCTCAGCCGCCCTCTCTTTCTCACAGCCCATTTCTGTACGGGTTCTCAGTCCTCCTCTGTCTCACACCCCAGTAACTGTGCAGACGCTTGGCCCCCTCTGTCTCATACTCCAGCTCCTCTATAGACTCTCAGCCTCCTCTGTCTCTCACCCCAGCCCCTGTACAGACTCTCAGCCCTCCCATCTGTATCACACGTCTGCCCTTGTATAGATCCTTAATCCCCCTCACACCACAGCCCCTGTATAGATTCTCAGCTCCCTTCTGTCTCACACGCAAGCCCATGTACACACTCTCAGCCCCCTCACAGCCCCGTCCCTGTACAGACTCTCAGCCCCCCCCTCTGTCTCACACCCCCGTCCTTGTACAGACTCTCAGCCCCCCCCCTCTGTCTCACACCCCCGTCCCTGTACAGACTCTCAGCCCCCCCCTCTGTCTCACACCCAGGTCCTTGTACAGACTCTCAGCCCCCCCCCCTCTGTCTCACACCCCCGTCCCTGTACAGACTCTCAGCCCCCCCCCTCTGTCTCACACCCCCGTCCCTGTACAGACTCTCAGCCCCCCTCTCTGTCTCACACCCCCGTCCCTGTACAGACTCTCAGCCCCACTCTCTGTCTCACACCCCCGTCCCTGTACAGACTCTCAGCCCCCCTCTATCTCACACCCCAGCCCCTGTATAAACTCACAGGCATCTCTCTCTCACACACACACCAGTCCCTGTACAGATTCTCACCCCCTCTCTCTCACACACACACACCAGTCCTGGTTCACAGTCCTCCTCTGCCCCACTCCTAAGCCCACTCTGTCTTACACCCAGCCCCTGTACAGACCATCAGCACTCCTGTCTCACACCCCAGCCCTTGTACAGACCATCAGCACTACTGTCTCACACCCCAGCCCTTGTACAGACCATCAGCACCCCTGTCTCACGTCCCAGCCACTGTACAGGTTCTCATCCCGCCGTAAAGGTTCTTACCCCACGCCCCCTCTCACACCTCAGTCACTGTAGACTCGCAGCCCCCATCTGGCTCACAAACCAGCCCTTATAGACTATAAGGCACCTCTCTGTCTCACACCCAGCCTCTGTAGACTCTAAGACCCCCCTCTCTCACACCCCAGTCACTGTAGACTCGCGGCCTCCCCTATCTCACACTATAAACTACCTTCTGTCTCGCACATAGCCCCCCTCCCTTGCCCTTTCCCTTTCTCTCCGCACACACACCACACCTCTCAACCGGTAAACGGCAGTAAACGTTAGTTGTCACGCCCCCTTAAATCACATCACATCTAGCGGCTAGATCCAATGCGGCTCGGACTGATGATGTCACTGCAGTCACGTGTGAGTTCACTGGTCCTTTAGCTGCAGGGGATCTAGCTGCTACTTGAGGATAAGGTACTGCAAGGAGGGTGTGTGTGAGTCATAGGAAACATCTTTATAATATTATTTATCTGTGTATAATGCACCGGGGAGTGTGAGGCAATGGGAATATCTCTATTATATACCTGTGTATAAGGTACTGGGGAGGGGGCTGTGTGTGTGAGGCAAAACAACTTCTCTGTAATATATATCTTTATATAAGGTACTGGGGAGGGGGCTGTGTGTGTGAGACAATGGGAACCTCTCTATAATATTATATATTTTATATAAGGTACATAGTACTGTGTGTGAGAGGCAATGGGAAACGTTCTATAATATTTTATATATGTATAGAAGCTAATGGAGAGGTGTGTGTGAGGCAGAGAGAACCTATCTATAATATTATCTATCTGTATATAAGGTTCTAGAGAGGGGTCTGTGTGTGCATGAAACAGATGGAACCTCTCTATAAAATTATATATCTGTAAGTACTGGGGAGGGGGCTGTGAGGGGATGTACTAAAACGAAAGACAAAATGGAAAGCCCATAGACTTTAATGGGTTGTAGAGTTAAAAGTGCTATAGCAAATAAAACTATGTGACATATCAAATAGATATTTACCAGATATGTTCCCTAGATACATTATCATATTCTGAAAGTGAGATTATGTGGGATTATTGCTGATTTCTATGGAATGACAAGGGTGAATGACAAAATGAGATGCCCATAGACTTTAATGGGTTGTAAAGTTAAAAGTGTAATTACATAGTAATCAGATATAATCCCACATAATCTCACTTTCAGAATATTCTACTGCACACAGGGAATATATCTGGTAAATATCTTCTTGATATATCTGATAGTTTTGTTGCTATAGCACTTCTAACTTTACATCCTATTAAAGTCTATGGGCATTCCATTTTGTTATTCACCCTTGTTATTCCATAGAAAGCAGCAATAATCCCATGTAATATCATTTTCAGAATATTCTACTGTACCTGGGGAACATATCTGGTAAATAACTATTTGATCTGTTGTATGGCTTTGTTGCTATAGCACTTTTAACTTTACATCCAATTAAAGTTTATGGGCATTACATTTTGTCATTTACCCTTTGTTTTTCCTTTTAGTACATCCCACATAAAGTGCTGAAGGTAGAGCTGTGTATGAGTGAGTTAGAGGGAACCTCTCTATAATATTTCTCAAGGTACTATGGAGGGGGCTATGTGTGAGGCAGATGGAACCTATCTATAATATTATATATATACAGTAGATGTATATAAGGTATTGAGGAGAGGGCTGAGCGTATGAAGCAGAGGTAACCTCTCTATAATATGTATCTGTATATACGTTAATGGGTTGTGTTTGTGAGTAAAATGGAACCTCTATATTACATATGTGTGTGTATAAGACACTGGGGAGGTAGCTGTGTGTGTGTCTGAGGGAATCTGTTTATAATATTAAATATCTGTATATAAGGTATCAGGGTTGGGGCTGTGTGTGTGAGGTAGAGGGAACCGCTCTGATATTATATATATATATATATATTTATATACAATACTGGGGAGGGGTTGTGTTTGTGAGTCAGAGAGAACATATAATACATTTGTGTATACGTACTGAGGAGGAGGCTGTTTGTTTAAGTCTGAGGGAACCACTCAATAATATTATATCTATGTATAAACGGTACTGGGGGAAGGAGCTATATGTGTGTGAGTCAGAGGGAACTTCTTTATAATATTATACATTTGTAAGGTTTTGGGAGGTAGCTGTGTGTATGTGAGTCAGAGGGAACCTCTCTAATATTCCCATGTAGAAGGTACTGGGGAGGGGATTATATGTGTGAGGCAGAAGAAGCCTCTCAATCATATTATATATATTTATATAAGGTACTGGGGTGAAGATATATGTGTGTGTGAGTCAGAGGGAACCTCTTTAAAATATAAATCTGTAAGTACTGGGAGGTAGCTGTGTGTATGTGAGTCAGAGGGAACCTCTTTAAAATATAAATCTGTAAGGTACTGGGAGGTAGCTGTGTGTATGTGAGTCAGAGGGAACCTCTCTAATATGCCCATATTAAAGGTACTGGGGAGGAGATTCTATGTATGAGGCAGGAGAAGCCTTTCTATAATATTATATATCTTTATATAAGGTACTGGAGAGGGACTATATGTGTGTGTGTGTGTGTCAGAGGGAACCTCTTTATAATATTATACATTTGTAAGGTACTGGGAGGTAGCTGTGTGTATGTGAGTCAGAGGGAACCTCTTTAAAATATAAATCTGTAAGTACTGGGAGGTAGCTGTGTGTATGTGAGTCAGAGGGAACCTCTTTAAAATATAAATCTGTAAGGTACTGGGAGGTAGCTGTGTGTATGTGAGTCAGAGGGAACCTCTTTAAAATATAAATCTGTAAGGTACTGGGAGGTAGCTTTGTGTATGTGAGTCAGAGGGAACCTCTTTAAAATATAAATCTGTAAGGTACTGGGAGGTAGCTGTGTGTATGTGAGTCAGAGGGAACCTCTCTAATATGCCCATATTAAAGGTACTGGGGAGGAGATTCTATGTGTGAGGCAGGAGATGCCTCTCTATAATATTATATATCTTTATATAAGGTACTGGAGAGGGACTATATGTGTGTGTGTCAGAGGGAACCTCTTTATAATATTATACATTTGTAAGGTACTGGGAGGTAGCTGTGTATATGTGAGTCAGAGGGATCTTCTTTAATATGCCCACATAAGGTACTGGACAGGGGCTATATGTGTGGGAGTCAGAGGGAACCTCTTTATAATATTATACATTTGTAAGGTACTTGGAGGTAGCTGTGTGTATGTGAGGCAGAGGGAACCTCTTTAAAATATAAATCTGTAAGGTACTGGGAGGTAGATGTGTGTATGTGAGTCAGAGGGATCCTCTTTAATATGCCCATATAAGGTACTGGAGAGGGGCTATATGTGTGTGAGTCAGAGGGAACCTCTATAATATTATAAATCTATAAGGAACTGGGAGGTAGCTGTGTGTATGTGAGTCAGAGGGAACCTGTTTAATATGCTCATGTAGATGGTACTGGAGAGGGGGTATATGTGTGAAGCAGGATAAACATCTCTATAATATAATATATCTTTATATAAGGTACTGGGGAGGACGCTTTATGTGTGAGTAAAAGGGAACTTCTCTGTAATATTATATTCCTGTATATAATGTACTCGGTAAGGTGATGAGTGTTTCAGCCAGAGGAAAACACTGTATAGCTTTAAATGTGTACATATATAAGTGCTGGTGATGTGCTATTAAGACATATGGCACCTCTCCATAGTACTGCATATCTCTACATACGGTGTGATAGGAAAGGTGGTGTATGTGAGGCAGAGAGAATCTCTATAATGTTAAGTGTCTGTATATAAGGTGCTACAGAGGAGGCGTGGGAGAGACAAATAAAGGGGATGTAGAGGACATTAGTGATAAAAGTTATGGATAAAATAATTATTAGTTATATATAAATTAATTCAAAATGTTTTATACATACAACACCAATGTATCCTACACCCCCTGCAGTTCATCAGCCTTTAGTTTAGTTCTACAGTGTAGGGATTAATAATTAGACAATGTGCTGCAAAACTAACCATAAAGCCTGATGTGCTGCAGAGGATGATGGGAAATAATAAAGATTTAGTTATTTTATTCACACAGTATCACCCATTGCTGTGTAGTATACAGCTGTATGGGCATAAATATACTTCTTTTAAGAGGATTATCACCGATTTGGACACATGCTTTCAAAAAAGATTCACTGCCCTTGAAGAAATAACAACTCCTGTGATATTGTATATCATGTACATTAGTGAAAAAATGACTCCAAAACCTAACTTTTTTGCATTTTATATACTTTGTTTAATTTACCATATTTGATTATTAATGCTATTTTTTTTCTATAAATGCTTAGTTTGTGAAAAAAAAATAATATAACTGTTTATAATTTGTGTGGGTAATTCACAGAAAAAAAAAAAGCACTGGAATTGATATTTTAACATACAAATGTGCAAATGGTTAGAAAAAGCTTCAACTCAGGGGTGTCAAATGGCTCAAAAAAGAAAGCAATAAAGATCTAGTGACATAAATAAAAACTATTTAATTGTTAGAACACTTTGTGTGTGTATGTATATATATATATGTGTATACATATATATGTGTGTATATATATATATATATATATATATATATATATATATATATATATATATATAAAAGCAACAAGAAAACGAGGACCAACTGGATCGATTACAACCAAGTGGGTTTATTCAGGCATAGGTGATAAGACACTCGGTGGTGTACAAGGTTAGGTGATATTGATCTGACGCGTTTCGCGCATGTGCAATGCGCTTCATCAGAGATCATTATATATATATATATATATATATATATATATATATAATTTTTTCTTTTTTTTTTCCTTTGGACAATCACTGTCCCCTGTTGCATTAGTTATATTCAGTTTAATCTCTTTACGACTAAGTTAAGTGGTTGTGTATCTTGGTTTGTGTATAATGCTCAAATACAGGTATTTGTCACCCATAATTCACAGCATCTCCCCCTATGATAATGATCTGTATATTAGACCTCTCTCTCTCTTTGTGTTTAGGCTCCTGTTACTGTGAAGATCACGTACTGCGTTTGTCAGTAAAGAAGAAACATTATAAGAATATCTGACAAATTCAGTTGCTGAACAAGACAATGTCTGACAAGACCGAGACCCAAACCTCAGACCTTCCTGATGCACATGGAGGTAAGCAGGACGTCACATGTATGTCGCCTGGTTTTGCTGTATATATGGCAGCAGTGCTTGTCCTGAGAGTACACTGATAATGGCACAGGAGTGTACAGTATATATGGCAGCAGTGCTTGTCATGAGAGCATACTAAGGTAGGCACAGTAGCATGCTGTATATATAGCAGCAGTGTTTGTCACAAGAGCATTCTGAGGTAGGCACAGGAGTGTGCTGTATATATAGCAGCAGTGTTTGTCACAAGAGCATTCTGAGGTAGGCACAGGAGCGTGCTGTATATATGGCAGCAGTTCTCGTCACAAGAGCATACTGAGGTAGGCACAGGAGCGTGCTTTATATATGGTATCGGTGCTTTTCATGAGAGCATACTGAGATAAGCACAAAAACAAACTTTATATTTGGCAACAATGTTTAACATGAGAGTATACTGAAGCAGGCTGAGGAGTCCACTCTACATACAGTGCTCTAGACACGTGCACACTTCTGAGCATACTTAGGTATATTGTCATTAAATACACTTAATAGCCCAGCACCACTGTCAGATGCAAGCCGAAAAAGGGTGCTGTAATCCCTTGATAATCACACATCCAAAAGAGGCAGCACCTTGTAGCAAATAAAACATGTATGATTAAGGGTTGTGTACCCGAAACGTCACTCTGTCTTAACCCTAGTATGTGGAAATAAAGACTTTTATTTGCTACAAGGTGCTGCCTCTTTTGGATGTGTAGGTATATTGTCATGGGAAGGTGCTAAATTTGAACAAAGGATACCAAGAGAAAAAGGTAAATGTAATAACATAAGAAGCATTGTTTGTTTTTACCCTAGCTGTGTGTGTCTACAGACAACGTCACGGTGTGCAGCACTGAGGCATCTAATATTCTATTACCGCTGGTTACATAAACGTATTATGTACAATATGGTGCAGCTCTTCAGTGTGTAGCTGGGGCAGAAGTATGTGCGGCGCTGAGGCAGCTAATATTCTGTTACCGCTGGTTACATAAACCTATTATATACAATATGGTGCAGCTCTTCAGTGTGTAGCTGGGGCAGAAGTATGTGCGGCGCTGGAGGTGCTGCTAATATTGTGATGGTGTCTAGCCGGTACTTCCTGTCACTAGTATCCTGCTTGTCTGTCTGATCTCTCTGCTGCGCACAACACGCTGCTTCCTATTTGCCAGTTTTATGTAGTTCTGAGCCGGACTTTCCTCCTTTTTAAATGGCACTAATTTTCATACAATGTTATTAGCTATCCAGCTTCCCGGGTTTACTGCATGTTGACTCCTCTATTAGGATCACCTGCTTAGCCCTGTATTGTGTATATCACAAACCACAACTGTTACGTGTGTACAGATACAAAAGTAAAACAGGCAGCAAGCTTTTCCTTTAGGTTTATTTGTGTAGCTTTTTATTATATCAGTCATGTAAAACCTCACAGTTCGCTGGTATAGACTCTCTCATTGCAGGGTCATTTACCAGAGAGTGTGAGATCAAGGAGTTTCATACAAAATAACTACACTTTTCCAAGATGCTGGTTTATCTTTACTCATAGTTGGTTCCTGTTAACCTTTAAAGAGAGATGAAACCCAAATCTTTTCTTTTGTGATTCAGAGAAAACAATTTAAAAAAAGTTTTCAATTTATTTCTATTTTCAAATTTCCTTTGTCCTAATGATATTCTTTGTTAAAGAGATACCTAGGTTGTTGTCTGGAGCAGGAAATAGTGCGGCCATCTAGTGCTCTTGCAAATGGATAATATTCCTGCAAAACTGCTGCCAGGTGTGCTCCAGACACAAACACACTCCTAATGTTTTTGTGTGTTTGATACTATTAGCTAAATTATTAGGCTTTCACTAATTCTGTTATATAAGTTTATGTTACACCCTGTACCGTGCTCTATCAGGTAACTTCCTGCTGTAATTACAGGGCGTCTAGAGGAAAACCCAGGCACTGGGCTATTAAATGTGAAGGAAGAGGATGAGACAGATGACATGAATAGTCATCAGACTGAAATACATTGCTCCCTCCCTGCCGGTGAGTAGTAATACGTGAGAGTCTGCCGGGGCTGTGCACATAGTTACTTACTGCTCTCCCTCCCTGCTGGTGAGTAGTAATACGTGAGAGTCTGCCGGGGCTGTGCACACAGTTACTTACTGCTCTCCCTCCCTGCCGGTGAGTAGTAGTATGTGAGAGTCTGCCGGGGCTGTGCACACAGTTACTTACTGCTCTCCCTCCCTGCCGGTGAGTAGTAATACGTGAGAGTCTGCCGGGGCTGTGCACACAGTTACTTACTGCTCTCCCTCCCTGCCGGTGAGTAGTAATACGTGAGAGTCTGCCGGGGCTGTGCACACAGTTACTTACTGCTCTCCCTCCCTGCCGGTGAGTAGTAATACGTGAGAGTCTGCCGGGGCTGTGCACACAGTTACTTACTGCTCTCCCTCCCTGCCGGTGAGTAGTAATACGTGAGAGTCTGCCGGGGCTGTGCACACAGTTACTTACTGATCTCCCTCCCTGCCGGTGAGTAGTAATACGTGAGAGTCTGCCGGGGCTGTGCACACAGTTACTTACTGCTCTCCCTCCCTGCCGGTGAGTAGTAATACGTGAGAGTCTGCCGGGGCTGTGCACACACTTACTTACTGCTCTCCCTCCCTGCCGGTGAGTAGTAATACGTGAGAGTCTGCCGGGGCTGTGCACACAGTTACTTACTGCTCTCCCTCCCTGCCGGTGAGTAGTAATACGTGAGAGTCTGCCGGGGCTGTGCACACAGTTACTTACTGCTCTCCCTCCCTGCCGGTGAGTAGTAATACGTGAGAGTCTGCCGGGGCTGTGCACACAGTTACTTACTGCTCTCCCTTCCTGACGGTGAGTAGTAATACGTGAGAGTCTGTCGGGGCTGTGCACACAGTTACTTATTGATCTCCATCCCTGCCGGTGAGTAGTAATACGTGAGAGTCTGCCGGGGCTGTGCACACAGTTACTTACTGCTCTCCCTCCCTGCCGGTGAGTAGTAATACGTGAGAGTCTGCCGGGGCTGTGCACACAGTTACTGCTCTCCCTCCCTGCCGGTGAGTAGTAATACGTGAGAGTCTGCCGGGGCTGTGCACACAGTTACTTACTGCTCTCCCTCCCTGCCTGTGAGTAGTAATACGTGAGAGTCTCTGCCGGGGCTGTGCACACAGTTACTTACTGCTCTCCCTCCCTGCCGGTGAGTAGTAATACGTGAGAGTCTGCCGGGACTGTGCACACAATTACTTACTGCTCTCCCTTGTAGTTTACTGTCTGGTTTATAAGAGCAGATAACACAATGAGTTTAACCCTTGTTTAGTTCATGTTGTAGTTTTATACCGGAATATAGAGGCTCATGGTAAAAAAAAAAAAAAAAAAAGGAGAGGAAAAAAGAGCAGACTGTGTTAATTTGGTGTTATTGTCTGTCTGGGAAATACACAAACTGTTTTATGGTAAAGTTATAAAAACTATATCATGGGATATAAAAACTGAATCTGCTTTATTTGTGCAGATGAAGATAACGCTGATATAGTGAAAGTTGAGATAACAGAAGATCTGTTTGTGAGACAACAGCTAGAAGCACGAAATGAGGAAACCATTGACAATATCAGCCAAGGTGAGTGTGCACTTGTGATGAGTCTGACTGACACAGGATACAGGTGAGTGTGCATGTATGTTGTCTCTGAGGGACACGGTTATAGGTGAGTATGCACATGTTGTGTGTGTGTGAGGGACAGAGGTTACATGGAATTAGGCACTTGTGTTGTGTCTCAAGGACACAGGTTTACAGGTGAGTGTATATGTATGTTTGTCTGAGGGATTAAGGTAGCATGATTGTATTGTGTGTGAGTGTGCACATATATTGTGTGTTAGGTTTGTGGGTTACAGGTGAGTGTGGAAACCAGACTTTGGACTCCTTGCACACATGCCCTAGAGATATGCAACTGCACCTCACTGATGAGGCCCAAGAGAGGCCGAAACGTACATCTGGGGTTTGTTGTTTGTCTTGTTCAGAGAAGAATTGCCTGGTATTTCGGTGCTGGACTGTCATTGGGCAGGGTCAGACTGATATGCTACAGGATATTTTTTCTCTGTGAAAAGGCATAGTGTGCAAAAAGAGACTGCACCCTGAGTGGCACTGGCCTTGTGGACAAGCACAGAAGGTTTTCTAGCTATTGTTCTGTCTCAGTGAGTGCGTCTCTCTATTTTCTTGATTTTACAGGTGAGTGTGCACATATATTGTGTGTGAGGTATGTATGTTATAGGTGATTGTGCACATATATTGAGTGTAAGGTACATGGGTTACAGGTGAGTGTGCACATATATTGTGTGTCAGGTACATTGGTTACAGGTGAGTGTGCACATATATTGTGTGTGTGAGGTACGTGGGTTACAGGTGAGTGTGCACATATATTGTGTGTGGTATGTGGGTTACAGGTGAGTGTGCACATATATTGTGTGTGTGAGGTATGTGAGTTACAGGTGAGTATGCACATATATTGTGTGTGTGAGGTATGTGGGTTACAGGTGAGTGTGCACATATATTGTGTGTAAGGTACGTGGGTTACAGGTGAGTGCGCACATATATTGTGTGTGAGGTATGTGGGTTACAGGTGAGTGTGCACATATATTGTGTGTGTGTGTGTGTGTGTGTGAGGTATGTGAGTTACAGGTGAGCGCACATATATTGTGTGTGAGGTATGTGGGTTACAGGTGAGTATGCACATATATTGTGTGTGGTATGTGGGTTACAGGTGAGTGTACACATATATTGTGTGTGTGGTACGTGGGTTACAAGTTAGTGTGCACATATATTGTGTGTGAAGTATGTGGGTTACACGTGAGTGTGCACATATATTGTGTGTGAAGTATGTGGTTTACAGGTGAGTGTACACAAATATTGTGTGTGAAGTATGTGGTTTACAGGTGAGTGTACACATATATTGTGTGTGAAGTATGTGGTTTACAGGTGAGTGTACACATTTATTGTGTATGAGGTAAGTGAGTTACAGGTGAGTGTGCATAGTAAGTGTGATAGTCTACTATATAATGCTCTTGTGTGCACATGGTAATTTTTGGGCCATTACATAATTTTTCGTTATATATAATGAGAGATACATTGATACATCCCACGAGCACTACAAACAACTTACACATACATGTATATTCTTATAATGTACAGGCCATATGGATGGGACACCTTCAGAGGGCTCAGCGTTTGAGCACAGAGGAGAACCGTATGTGTGTGATCACGTGAAGACTGAGGAGGATGAAGTTCCTATAAATACGGCTACAGGTGATTAGCGCTAATTAACACATTACACTCAAACATCCGACGGATATAGCGCAGGTCTTGCCTCTGGCATGCAGTAGTAGCACAACTTCATCACTTTCGGCAAAGCTTCGCTAGATGGTTACACAGCAGACACAAGTCAGTGAGCAGCTCATGTATGAATAACTAAGGGCTAGATTACAAATGAAGCACAAAAATATAATCAGTATTTATTGCTAACTCCACTCAAGTTAAATCTATAGTGTGTCTATTCTTGTATTCAGATTACAAGATGAAAGTAAAATGTTATTGCAAGAGCCAAAGACTCGGGTGCGCTGACATATGGAGTTCGGATAGCGTGACCTCGCTGAGTCCCTTTCTGCATAGACTCCTGTGTTTTTATATATATATACACCTTTGTGTCTGTTCCAGTCCAGCGCCAGATCATAGACCATATCTCTTTAAATCACTGTTGGAACATTTATTTCAATAATAAACCTTGTTTTTGTATAGAATATGTATAACTATGAGTGAAATACTTTAGTTTAATATACTATACATGTGTTATGTTGCACAGATATTTAATGGAACAGTAAAGTCAAAATTAAACTTTTGTGATTTAGATAGAGGATACAATTTTAAACAACTTTCCAATTTACTTCTATTATCAAATTTTCTGTGTTCTCTTGGTATCTTTTGTTAAAAAGCATACCTAGGTAGGCTAAGGGGCAGCAATGCACTACTAGCTGACTGATGTTTGGTGCCTACACATATATGCCTCTTGTCATTGGCTCACTAGATGTGCACAGTAATGCATTGCTGCTCCTTCAACAAAAGATAACAACATTTGCTTCATTCTGTTGGTACCAGAAGTAAATTAGAAAGTTGTATAAAATTTTACTCTCTACCTGAATCATGAAAGGTTTTAAGGACTAATTTACTCAGTGCTATTTTGTAATGCACTTTACTTGCCAATTTAATATGAGTGAGAGTAGCATATCCTGCTATATCCATCCTAAGTATAGGGTGCACTAACTAAATATCAGCCTCGTTAAATAGACCTGAAACCCCAAAGTTTTCTTTCATGATTCAGAGAGAGAGAATACAATTTTAAATAACTTTCCAATGTACTTTTATTATCTAATTTTCTTCATTCTCTTGGTATCAAAAGATGGGTAGAGAACAAAACATATTAGAAAATAAAAGTAAATTAGAAAGTTGTATACAATTGCATGCTCTCTGAATCTATCTGACAATGTCATGTCTCTGATAATAATTGTGCGCAGCGTCACACTAAGGTTAAAGGTTGTGCTTCAGCTCATGGGTGCAGTGCACAGGTGAGTGTGTGTAATTTGCCTGAGGGACGCAGGGTCCAAGTGAGTGTCTGTAAGGGGAACAAGCTAATGTAAGTTAGTGACGTGTCTGAGCAAATCATGACATAGAAAAGTGTATATGTATCACCTATCCGAGGTCACAGGTAAGTGCACGTGTGACATGTCTGAGTAATGCAGGGTACAGGTGAGTGTATGCGAGTGACGTGTCTGAGGGGTGCAGGGTACATGTGTGATATATGTACACAAAATTACAATGGCACCACAACGGCAATCTCCCCTAATTTGAATGGTTCATGAGGTACTAAAAGAAATAGGCCTCTAGTAATGGTTATGAGCGAGGAGTAGTGCTGTGCAGTAGTTCATTAGAAAATTCAAATTGTGGAAAATAGAGATCCACAGAAAAGACTGCACATATAGCGCACTCTGTCAAGACTAAAAGGAGAGAACATAAAGAATTAAAACATAACTTTTAATGAAGAAATTAAAATAAGGGACCCACTGGGACAAATGTATAAAAACAATACAAGAGCTGTGAAATAATAACCTCCTGATTGTATAAACGTATCGCC
This sequence comes from Bombina bombina, assembly GCF_027579735.1. Classification (NCBI taxonomy): domain Eukaryota; kingdom Metazoa; phylum Chordata; class Amphibia; order Anura; family Bombinatoridae; genus Bombina; species Bombina bombina. The sequence goes on from NC_069502.1 coordinate 856,452,200, forward strand.
TTTTGAATAGTCTTCAAATAAGACAATCGGGAAAATTAAATGTGCGGACACAAGAGGATACTAATCACTAATAAACGGACAGTAATAAGTCCTCTCATATAAGTAAATTTTCCCGTACGGGAGAGCTAGACCAATGAGTATAGGAAGCTAGTGAAAATAATGGTTTGTCATAACTACCTGGTTCCTAGACCAGAAAGAAGGAGTATGCTATATATAATATATATATATATAGTAGTTACAGTATAAATATTGATACTCTATACAACTTCACCATAGGTTAGGGTTCGAATCTGGGTCAATTAGAGTACTTCAACAATAGTGTGCATGTGATTATATTATTTCAAATCATGTATAGAATGAATACACATATGTTAAAACCCCCTCGCTAATATTACGATATTCTAGAGTTAGTCGCACGGGTGGAAGCTTAGAACCTAAGTAACCAATTAAATCTCCTATGTGGGGAAAAAAAAATATCCCGCTACAATACTGGGTTATTATTAGAGGTTATAACCAAAGTTATTTCCCATCTTGGGTATAGTATGCAGATAGCCTGGGTATAAAGCTTGTGATACTACCACCTGCACTAGGTGATAGAGTTATAGTTCTAACAATATAATGTTGTTGGAACAATTTTCACAGTAACGTAACTCATAAAATAGCACCATTAATATGGGTCAATGCTCAGCCCAAAGAGTCTGTTAGGATATAAAATAAGACTAGGTAATAATAGCTGTAAATTGTGTTATACGCAACAAGTGGTTATATTAGGGAATGCAGCGGTACGTGATAATAATAGAAGCTTAATTTACAAGCGTTAATGTTAACACTGGTACTCTGACAATAGAGCGATGATTCTTACTGAACAGACTTAAATACGGCTAAATAACCAATTGTAGACAATCCATATATAAGAATCTTCACTGAGAGATATCAAACAACATACCATACAACAGGGGCTGACTCTGGACCAATACTAAGTGTGTGTTACCTAACTAATACCCCTAGATACATTGTATCGCTCAAATAAGAGAGTTAACGGGTCAACATTATGTATCAACCACTCTAATTTCAGTAGCAGCCTCTATTATTATCACGTACAGCTGCTTTCCCTAATATAACCACTTGTTGCATATAACACAATTTACAGCTATTATTACCTAGTCTTATTTTATATCGTAACAGACTCTTTGGGCTGAGCATAGACCCATATTATTGGTGCTATTTTATGAGTTACATTACTGTGAAAATTGTTCCAACAACAGACAACATTATATTGTTATAACTATAACTCTATCACCTAGTGCAAGTGGTATTATCACAAGCTTTATACCCAGGCTATCTGCATTCTTTACCTAAGATGGGAAATAACTTTGGTTATAACTGTGGAGTTATAAAATCATGATTAGAATAAAATATACTATTTCAAAGAAGAATTACACATTACATATGTTCTTCATAGATAAAGCATTTAGATATACAATAAAATAATAAATCTATTGCCAAATCATTATTTCTTTAGATTATGATGTGGAGATATAAAACATAGAATATGGGAATGTGGAATTATATAAATGAGATTAATTTAGATAGGATTAGTCAGAATTTAGTTAGTAATGGGTTAATGCTTTTTCAAGGACACTGTATTTAGGACTGTGACATGTACATTCATTTGCTGTTGTCCATCAAAACACCTTTACTGCTAGCTAGACACTTAACACCCTATAGAGTGCGCATGAAGAAGTTAAAATAGAATTTTCTATATGTCAGCCAAAATTATAAAGACTTTTAAGGTAATTAACATATAAAAAGGTAGCCTTTCATTTATGGTATGCTTTAATTTGATTGGTTTAAAATTGTGTATATAAGCTTTGAATTTGTATTAAGCTATTGTTATCTGTTAGCTTCAGATCTCAAGGTATGTATAAATCTTGTTGTGATTAATAAATAATTTATGTCAACTAATATTTGATAGATATGAATATTAATTTAATCTGTTAGATAACCCAGATTGAATATTTGTCTATAGCTAGTTTTATATAGCCAAGGCATATAATAGTTATATTAAAGAATAATTCTTACAGCATCTCTTTTTCGATCCTCTTTTGCGAGAATCATACATACATCTGTTGCTAAACACTCATGTAATGACAGCCCTAGACTGAGGTATACGACAATAACCTCTAATAATAACCCAGTATTGTAGCAGGATATATTTTTTCCCACATAGGAGATTTAATTGGTTTCACCCGTGCAACTAACTCTATAATATCGTAATATTAGCGAGGGGGTTTTAACATATGTGTATTCATTCTATACATGAGTTGAAATAATATAATCACATGCACACTATTGTTGAAGTACTCTAATTGACCCAGATTCAAACCATAACCTATGGGGAAGTTGTATAGAGTATCAATATTTATACCCCAACTGTAACCACTAGAGCATCTGTAGGTATCACGATCTATACCATCTGTGATTTGATTATATATAGCATACTCCTTCTTTCTGGTCTAGGAACCAGGTAGTTATGACAAACCATTATTTTCACTAGCTTCCTATACTCATTGGTCTAGCTCTCCCATACAGATTCATTTACTTATATGAGAGGGCTTATTACTGTCCTTTTTGTTAGTGATTAGTATCCTCTTGTGTCCGCACATTTAATTTTCCTGATTGTCTTATTTGAAGACTATTCAAAGGCGATACGTTTATACAATCAGGAGGTTATTATTTCACAGCTCTTGTGTTGTTTTTATATATTTGTCCCAGTGAATCCCTTATTTTAATTTCTTCATTAAAAGTTATGTTTTAATTTTTTTTTTGTTCTCTCCTTTTAGTCTTGGCAGAGAGTGTAGCTGTGTCGTGTGTCTGAGGGATGCAGGGTACATGTGAGTGTAAGTGTGTGATGTGTATGAGGGATGCAGGGTGTAGGTCAGTGTACATGTGTGATGTGTCTGAGGGATGCAGGGTGTAGGTCAGTGTATGTGTGTGATATGACTGAGGGATGCAGGGTGCAGGGGAGTGTACGGTTGTGACATGTCTGAGGGATGCAGGGTACAGGTGAGTGTACATGTGTGACATGTCTGAGGGATGCAGGGTACAGGTGAGTGTACATGTGTGACATGTCTGAGGAATGCAGGGTACAGGGGAGTGTACATGTGTGACATGTCTGAGGAATGCAGGGTACAGGTGAGTATATGTGTGATGTGTCTGAGGGATACAGTGCACAGGTGAGTGTACATGTGTGATGTGTCTGAGGGATACAGGGCACAGGTGAGTGTACATGTGTGATGTGTCTGGGGGATACAGGGCACAGGTGAGTGTACGTGTGTGATGTGTCTGAGGGATACAGGGCACAGGTGAGTGTATGTGTGTGATGTGTCTGAGGGATACAGGGCACAGGTGAGTGTATGTGTGTGATGTGTCTGAGGGATACAGGGCACAGGTGAGTGTACGTGTGTGATGTGTCTGAGGGATACAGGGCACAGGTGAGTGTACGTGTGTGATGTGTCTGGGGGATACAGGGCACAGGTGAGTGTACGTGTGTGATGTGTCTGAGGAATGCAGGGTACAGGTGAGTGTACATGTGTGATGTGCCTGAGGGATACAGGGCACAGGTGAGTGTACATGTGTGATGTGTCTGAGGGATACAGGGCACAGGTGAGTGTACGTGTGTGATGTGTCTGAGGGATACAGGGCACAGGTGAGTGTACGTGTGTGATGTGTCTGGGGGATACAGGGTACAGGTGAGTGCACATGTGTGATGTGTCTGAGGAATGCAGGGTACAGGTGAGTGTACATGTGTGATGTGTCTGAGGAATGCAGGGTACAGGTGAGTATATGTGTGATGTGTCTGAGGGATACAGTGCAAAGGTGAGTGTACATGTGTGATGTGTCTGAGGGATGCAGGGTATAGGTGAGTGTACATGAGTGATGTGTCTGAGGGATACAGGGCACAGGTGAGTGTACATGAGTGATGTGTCTGAGGGATACAGGGCACAGGTGAGTGCACATGTGTGGTGTGTCTGAGGAATGCAAGGTACAGGTGAGTGTACATGTGTGATGTGTCTGAGGGATACAGGGCACAGGTGAGTGTACATGTGTGATGTGTCTGAGGGTTGCAGGGTACAGGTGAGTGTATGTGTGTGATGTGTCTGAGGAATGCAGGGCACAGGTGAGTGTACATGTGTGATGTGTCTGAGGAATGCAGGGTACAGGTGAGTGTACATGTGTGATGTGTCTGAGGAATGCAGGGTACAGGTGAGTGTACATGTGTGACGTGTCTGAGGAATGCAGGGTACAGGTGAGTGTACATGTGTGATGTGTCTGAGGAATGCAGGGTACAGGTGAGTATATGTGTGATGTGTCTGAGGGATACAGTGCAAAGGTGAGTGTACATGTGTGATGTGTCTGAGGGATGCAGGGTATAGGTGAGTGTACATGAGTGATGTGTCTGAGGGATACAGGGCACAGGTGAGTGTACATGAGTGATGTGTCTGAGGGATACAGGGCACAGGTGAGTGCACATGTGTGGTGTGTCTGAGGAATGCAAGGTACAGGTGAGTGTACATGTGTGATGTGTCTGAGGGATACAGGGCACAGGTGAGTGTACATGTGTGATGTGTCTGAGGGTTGCAGGGTACAGGTGAGTGTATGTGTGTGATGTGTCTGAGGAATGCAGGGCACAGGTGAGTGTACATGTGTGATGTGTCTGAGGAATGCAGGGTACAGGTGAGTGTACATGTGTGATGTGTCTGAGGAATGCAGGGTACAGGTGAGTGTACATGTGTGACGTGTCTGAGGAATGCAGGGTACAGGTGAGTGTACATGTGTGATGTATCTGAGGGATACAGGGCACAGGTGAGTGTACGTGTGTGATGTGTCTGAGGGATACAGGGTACAGGTGAGTGCATGTATGTGATGTGTCTGAGGGATACAAGGTACAGGTGAGTGTACGTGTGTGATGTGCCTGAGGGATACAGGGCACAGGTGAGTGTACGTGTGTGATGTGTCTGAGGGATACAGGGCACAGGTGAGTGTACGTGTGTGATGTGTCTGAGGGATACAGGGCACAGGTGAGTGTATGTATGTGATGTATCTGAGGGGTACAGGTGAGTGTATGTATGTGATGTGTCTGAGGGATACAGGGTACAGGTGAGTGCATGTATGTGATGTGTCTGAGGGATACAAGGTACAGGTGAGTGTACGTGTGTGATGTATCTGAGGGATACAGGGTACAGGTGAGTGTACGTGTGTGATGTGCCTGAGGGATACAGGGCACAGGTGAGTGTACGTGTGTGATGTGTCTGAGGGATACAGAGCACAGGTGAGTGTACGTGTGTGATGTGTCTGAGGGATACAGGGCACAGGTGAGTGTATGTGTGTGATGTGTCTGAGGGATGCAGGGTACAGGTGAGTGTATGTGTGTGTCTAATATTACAAGTTCCTTGTTCGGTGCAAAAATGTAACCATATTTATATGATCTATGCAGGGGATGTTAAGACCGAAGTCACACTTAATGCTGAACAGACTAATGAACTGAAAGCTCTGAAGCAGGAAATCAGTGACAATATCAGTACAGGTGAGTGTACGTGTGTTATGTTTCTGAGGAGTGCAGGGCACAGGTGAGTATACGTGTGTGTGATGTGTCTGAAGGATGCATGGTACAGGTGAGTGTATGTGTGAGACGTGTCTGAAGGATGCAGGGTACAAGTGAGTGTATGTGTGTGATTTTTCTGAGAAAGATGCAGGTCACAGGTTAGTTTAAGTGTGTAATGTGTCTGAGGGATGCAGGGTAAAGATGAGTTTACGTGTGTGATGTGTCTGAAGGGTGCATGGACAAAGTGAGTATACGTACGCGTGTGGTGTGTCTGAGGGACGCAGGTCACAGATGAGTGAGTGTATGTGATGTGCCTGAAGGATGCAGCATCCAAATGAGTGTACTTTTATGATGTGTCTGAGGGGTGCATGGACCAAGTTAGTGTATGTGTGTGTCTAATATTACAACTTCATTGCACAGTGCTAAAAAGCTAAAATGAGATGAAACCATATTTATATGATCTATGCAGGTGATGTTAAGACTGAAGTTACACTTAATGCTGAACAAACAAATGATCTGTATGTAAAGAGTCAGCAGGAAGCTGTGAAGCAGGAAATCAGTGACAATATCAGTACAGGTGAGTGCACGTGTGTGATGTGTCTGAGGGATACAGATCATCTGCCCCACTAGGCACAGGGAGGTTTTTACTAGGAAGAGAGAGACTTTTTAGAGCCATCATCTCTTTCCATTAAAGCACACAGATGAAAATTCCCCTGTTATTTGTAGCTGATTGTGATATAATGTATGTAGGTCTAAAATAAAAGTCTAAATTATTAAAGATAAAATATGTTTGTCTGAACTTTAGTACATCCCTTAATATATCTGACATGTTCTGTCATATCTCTGTTACATTCTCCCCCACTAGCAACATTTGCTAACATAAATATAAATACATAGAGAGATCATTGAAATACATGAAATTATTGGTAGTTGAAATATTATTAGGTTCATATTTGATCAACTTTTCAGCTGTACTTTATTGGAAGGAGAAAAAAACTGTGGTGTATTTAGGTTTTGTGCTGCAGCCCCCCCCCCCCAAAAAAAAAATATTGTTTTTTAATATTGTTTTTGGGGAAGTGTGTAAAAATGTTTTATTTATTTTTTCATAATAATTCAGGAAAAAATGGGCTAGCAGAACACTTGCATACTGGTGGGTTGAATTGCATGCATCTCATACCATTTTCTCCCTGAGAAAAGGGAGGGAAAGGAAAGAAGGAAGAAAGAGAGAGAAAAGAAAAGTGGGGAGGGAGAGGAGAAAAGGGGGAGGGAAAGAAAGGAGTGAAAGAAAGGAGCAAGGGAGGGAGTTGAGAGAAAGAAGGGAGGGAGGAAGTTGAGAGAAAGAAGGGAGGGAGGGAGTTGAAGGAGGAAGGGAGTTGAGAAAGGGAAAAAAGAGAGAGAAGAGGAAGGGAGGGAAAGAAGAATACACTTTGAAACAATAACTGCACTTCACATGCAACAACATACAGTAATTACCATTGTTACAGAAGCATTAGTTATTTTGTTGTGAAGAAACTTATTTCCCAGCAGCAATGCCTGAACCAGCCAAGCCAGCGCCTAAGAAGGGCTCCAAGAAAACTGTAACAAGTATCATTTCATAAAGGGTTAACTCTGTTCAGTTTTGAGAAAACTATTTTCTGAGGCAGGTTTCCTAGCATATTGTGTACTGTAATTAAGTTTGTGATAAGCATTCACTGCTAGGTGATAAGAAGGACTCAATTGTTTTCTTGTGTGTACTTGTTATCTGCGGTGGCCTGTCCAAGGGCTTTGTCTAAATGTGTGATGGGGGATTTTATGCTTCCCCCCCTGGGAGTGCCCTGTGTGCATGTAACCTAAATAAAAAGCAGGCTGGGCATCCCAGTCCTCAGTTCTTGGTTGTCCCTCAATCGCAGCGTTGACTCGTTTTTGTGGGCAGAAGGGTATCCTAGCTGTACTACAGCTAAGGGGGATTATTCTACATTTGCGAGACTCATATAGAATACTATGGAAAGCAGTTTCTCCCCTCTTCAGCAATAGGAATCCAGGCTACTAAGCGGTCCATCTCTCAGCGAGACTAAGGGTAACCGTAACATTTGGCGGCAGCGGTGGGATTTTTCCTGGATTTCCTAGGAGAGGTACAGAACGGATGGAGAGCGCTTACGAAAAATTGAAGCGTACAACCCTAAAGGATTTACTTGAAAGCAGAGGGGGGTACGCCAGCAACCGGCCGAGGAGAGAGCTGATCGCAGAATTGACCGAACTGGATCAGAGCTTCACAATGGCGGAAACACCGACCACGATTAGTGACGAAAAAACCAGGATTGTTCGGGAGAGGCTCTCACTGTACGGGCCGAACCCCTCCATGGAATTGGTACAGCAGTTGATGGCGGAAGCGGACAAGGATATACGAGAGACTCGAGCCCACGAACTCAACCTAGCGAACGCACACCGCAATGCTGAAGCCCCGCAGGTAATCATCCCTGTCGAAAATGCTGGGAGGCCCAAGATACCCTATGCGGCATTTCGACCCTTCCTAGAGAGCGAGACAGGGATTGATGAATATTTGGCGGACTTCGAAAGGCAATGTGCCCTGCACCAGATTCCCAACAGGGAGTGGCCCACGATATTGTCTGGGAAACTATCCGGGCGAGCCCTGGAAGCCTTTCGTACTCTGGGTGCTGAGGAAGTGACACAGTATGAGCTAGTTAAGGAGACACTGTTGCGACGGTACGCAGTAACTCCGGACGCGTATCGCCGACAGTTTCGGGGCACGAAAAAGAAGCCTAACGATACCCATATGGAATGGGCGCACCGAATGCGGAGAGCGGCAAATCACTGGATGAGCGGAAGTAAAGCGGTGACTGGTGAGGAAATTTTACAATTGTTTCTCTTAGAACATTTTTATAATGGCATGGAACAGCAAGGGAAGGAATGGCTGCGAGACAGGCGACCTTCTACCTTAGAAGAAGCAGCCAAATTGGCCGATGAACATTATGACTCCCGTCTTCACGAACCCAGAGAGGTTTACCGTGCACCCCCTCGTGCTGAATTCCGAGCCCCGGTGCCCGCAGGGCCCGCCCGACACTCAGGACCACCCAATAACAGCTCTGAGCGTCCCAGACCGACTTGCCACCGATGCAAGCAACCAGGGCATTTCATGGCTAGCTGCCCCCTTAATACGCACCAGACACCCAGGAATTACAATTACCCCTCTGGGGCATATCGTCCGGCCCGGACCCTCTGTGTTAACCAAGAGGCCCCTATGGAGGAATATTTGGGGCCGCTTCACGAGGCGGACCCTGTATATGCTGCCTCAGATAACCGCCAGCACCATCGGCAGAAGGTATGGCTCGAGGGGCGATCTACCGAGGGATTGAGAGACACAGGGGCTACTATCACGCTGGTACAGAGTCATTTGGTGCCGGAGCACAAGCGATCTGGACAGACTGTGGCCGTTAGAGTGGCGGGGGGGGATGTGTACAAAATTCCAACAGCTAAAGTGCATCTTGATTGGGGAGCGGGAAAGGGGGCTGTGAACGTGGGCATAATGGATAATTTACCTGCCGAAGTACTACTGGGCAATGATTTGGGCCCCATGACTTCTGCCTATGCTCCAGTATGCAACAACGAGGCGGACCCAGTGACTACACGGGCCCAAGCCCGGACGGAGCGAGAACTCTCACCAGTGCGGGAGACACAGGTAAGACCTACCCCGACATTGCCTGACATGTTAGGCCCCATACCCTGGGACACCCCAGATGCTTTCGAGACAGAGTCTAAGACTGACCCGACCTTACAAAAGTACCGGGAACGAGCAGAGACCGGAGGGGGCGGGGCAGATAATGAAACATTCTTATGGGAAAAAGGGAAACTATACCGCTGGACAGAGAAAAGGGGACAGCGTAGGCGACAGCTGGTAGTGCCCCACAAATACCGTCAAGAAATCCTCAAGATAGGCCATGACATCCCCTTAGCAGGCCACCTAGCTGTAACCCGTACCCTACACCGCATTACTCACACGTTCTTTTGGCCAGGGGTACACGCCGACGTTAGAACTTACTGTAACACCTGCGATGTGTGTCAACGAGTAGGAAGGCGAGGCGATCACCCTAAAGCCCATCTAGTAAATATGCCCATTGTAGAGGAACCCTTCAGCCGGGTTGCTATTGACCTAGTGGGACCACTGGCTACCCCTAGTCCCTCCGGTAAGCGCTACATTCTTACCGTAGTGGACTACGCTACCAGGTACCCAGAGGCTGTCGCCCTATCCAACATACAAGCGGATACGGTAGCGAATGCACTAGTACAGGTGTTCTCCCGGGTAGGATTTCCAAAAGAAATCCTATCCGACCGAGGCACCCAATTTACGGCTGAATTGACCCAACAACTCTGGCAGGTTTGCAAAATTAAGTCCCTCCTGAGCTCCCCATACCACCCCCAGACGAACGGGCTGTGTGAGAGGTTCAATGGGACCCTCAAGCAAATGCTCAAGACGTTCACTCAGGAATACCGAGACTGGGAACGCTTCCTGCCGCACCTCCTTTTTGCTTATCGGGAGGTGCCCCAGGAAACGACAGGGTTCTCTCCCTTCGAGTTGCTCTACGGAAGAAAGGTACGGGGACCCCTAAACCTGATCCGGGAGCACTGGGAGGGAGAGATGGAGACTGACGGTGTCCCCATTGTGCCATACGTGCTGGAACTCAGGGACCGAATGGAGCAATTAGCCAAATCCGTGCGGGCTAATCTCCAGTCGGCCCAGAGAAGACAGAAAGTATGGTACGATCGGGGGGCCCGAAAGAGAATCTTTACCATAGGACAAAAGGTGTTAGTACTTAAGCCGGTGAAGACAGACAAATTGCAGGCGTCCTGGCAGGGCCCCTACCAGATCGTAGAGAAAAGGGGAGACACCACTTATGTGATAGCTAGCTGCCACGACAACAATCTTAGAAAGACATTCCATGTAAACATGCTCAAGGAATATTTTGAGCGACCAGAGAACGTGACGGCCGTATGTTGTTCCCCTCAGGAAGGCCCCGACAGTCTACCCATTCCAGACCTATTAGAAAAGAGTCTCCCCACAGGTATAGTGGCTCAGGTTCAGATAGGAGACCGACTTAGCCCCACTGAAAGGGAGCAGCTCAACCAACTCCTACAGTCCAAACACCTCACCTTCTCCCCGAAGCCAGGGTACACTACTTTAACCACCCACCAGGTAGATACTCCGGGACAAGCTCCCTTGCGCCAGGCTCCGTACCGAATCCCCGAAGCAGTTAGGATAGGAATGAAGAAGGAGATCGATGAGATGCTCCAACTCGGGGTAATTGAGCCCTCCGATAGTCCCTGGGCCTCCCCAGTTGTCTTGGTGCCCAAGAAAGATGGGACCACCCGGTTCTGCGTAGACTATCGGAGGCTCAATGAAAAGACCGTGACGGACGCTTACCCTATGCCCAGGGTAGACGAGCTACTCGATCGTATAGCCAGGGGAAATTACCTGACCACTATTGACCTCTGCAAAGGTTACTGGCAGATTCCCCTGGCCCCGGAGGCTATCCCCAAGTCGGCATTCGTCACCCCATTCGGCTTATATCAGTTTAGGGTAATGCCGTTTGGGATGAAGAATGCCCCAGCTACATTCCAGCGCTTGGTGGATAGGCTCCTGGATGGCTTCCAGAGTTTTGCTTGCGCCTACCTGGACGACATAGCGATCCACAGTGAGTCATGGGAGGACCACTTAGCTCACATAGGAATGGTTCTGGATCAGATCCGGGCTGCTGGCCTGACTCTGAAGCCAGAAAAATGCCACTTTGGGATGGCCGAGGTACAGTACCTGGGTCACCGGGTGGGGTGTGGAAAGCAGCGACCAGAGCCGGCCAAGATAGAAGCTGTCGCCAATTGGCCCACCCCCATCACTAAGACTCAGGTCCTAGCCTTCCTGGGCACGGCAGGGTACTATAGACGGTTCGTACCAGACTACAGCACACTTGCCAAACCCCTGACTGACTTGACCAAGAAGAACTTACCTCGACAGGTCCTGTGGTCTCCCCACTGTGAAACGGCTTTCCAGGCTCTCAAAAATGCTCTAATTAACGCTCCTGTCTTGGCGGCTCCAGCCCTTAACAAACGTTTTATCGTCCACACAGATGCTTCCATGTTCGGGCTGGGAGCCGTCCTCAGCCAAGTAGGCGAAGATGGAGGGGAGCATCCAGTTGCCTACATCAGCCGGAAGCTCCTGCCCCGCGAAGTCAGCTATGCAGCGGTCGAAAAGGAGTGTTTGGCTTTGGTGTGGGCATTAAAGAAATTGACTCCCTATTTATATGGGCAGGAGTTCACTCTGGTCACCGACCATAACCCGTTGGTGTGGCTGAACCGGGTCTCTGGAGATAATGGCAGGCTATTACGTTGGAGTTTATCGTTGCAACCCTTCAATTTCACCATTACTTACAGACCTGGGAAACAGAATAGCAACGCCGACGGGTTGTCCAGACAAACCGACCTCAGCCCCGCATAACCAGCGGTCTGGACAGCCTTAGTCTGCCCCGAAAAGGGGTCAGACCGTGTCTGCCAGAGTGTTCCACAGAAAGGGAGCACTGTTACAGAAGCATTAGTTATTTTGTTGTGAAGAAACTTATTTCCCAGCAGCAATGCCTGAACCAGCCAAGCCAGCGCCTAAGAAGGGCTCCAAGAAAACTGTAACAAGTATCATTTCATAAAGGGTTAACTCTGTTCAGTTTTGAGAAAACTATTTTCTGAGGCAGGTTTCCTAGCATATTGTGTACTGTAATTAAGTTTGTGATAAGCATTCACTGCTAGGTGATAAGAAGGACTCAATTGTTTTCTTGTGTGTACTTGTTATCTGCGGTGGCCTGTCCAAGGGCTTTGTCTAAATGTGTGATGGGGGATTTTATGCTTCCCCCCCTGGGAGTGCCCTGTGTGCATGTAACCTAAATAAAAAGCAGGCTGGGCATCCCAGTCCTCAGTTCTTGGTTGTCCCTCAATCGCAGCGTTGACTCGTTTTTGTGGGCAGAAGGGTATCCTAGCTGTACTACAGCTAAGGGGGATTATTCTACATTTGCGAGACTCATATAGAATACTATGGAAAGCAGTTTCTCCCCTCTTCAGCAATAGGAATCCAGGCTACTAAGCGGTCCATCTCTCAGCGAGACTAAGGGTAACCGTAACAACCATCATTCAAGTAATGAAACTTTTTTAAGTGTCCATTCACTATATACTTCGTGGGTTCATGAATGCAGAGAAAGCTAGCTATTAGAGTTTATGATTAGACATCACAAGCTGATCTAAGCAGTGCACAGACTTATATAGTCTGTTAGTTACTAAGACCTGCAATAAGCACTGCGCTCGCAGACCCACCACAGCGGACAAGGGGGAGGCAGCATATCGGCACAAGGTCTTCTCCTCCAGCCTCACCTTGTAAGCATATCCCTGGGCAAGTTTCTCACCAAGAACGCTTTCACTGCAAAAATGTCGGCAGCTCTAAATGAAGCAACAGTTTTAAGGAGCACTGCCTGTGAAGAGCGACCTTTATCAGCACATGTGCCTTGTCTTCTCTGTAGCCTGCACTTTATCACTTACTGTACTGTGTACAGGCTTTTAGAGAGAGGATAATGCAGATGTGCTGCCCCTCCCAAATCTGCTGCCCCTAGGCCATAATACGCCCCTGCCTTAATAATAACAATTATAATAGTTTTATTGAATTAAAACTATAACATATTTCATTATTACTGCCTGCCCTCTTCCTCACACTTAGGTCCTTGTGCAGATCTATTCTACTCTAAACAATCTTCTATTCATTGAGCTTCTTGAAACTTAGTAATGGTTGATTCTGTGTACATAGAATGCATAGAATTGCAGGGGAGCAATAGCATTACAGGGACAGTAAAGTCAAAATTAAACTTTTATTATTCAGATAGAGCATGAAACAACTTTCCAATTTATTTCTCTTATCTAATTTGATTTTTTCTCTTGGTTTCCATTGTTGAAACTCATAGATCAGAAGGCTCAGAAGCAATGCACTGCTGTGAGCTAGCTGCTTGTCGTTGGCTCACCCAGTGTGTCCAGCTAGCTTACAATAGAGCATTGTTCTCCTTCAACAAAGGATACCAAGACTTTGACGCAAATTTAATAAATCATGAAAGAAAAAGTTTGTGTTTTTGTCCCTTTAAGCACACAGAGAAGCGCACTCACAGGACCAAACAACCAAGTTCATAACATTGTTAGCCTGTTCTATGGCGATTTACCACCTGGGTGCAGCTTTTTTTTAACCCAGTAATGCTTTTCACAGAGTAGAACTTTCCTGCAGTATATCAGTCTGATCCTGCCTATTACGGTCAGTCCAGCACAGAAATACCGGCCAATTAGCAGCAGCTCCCACTAGTGTATGATATATGTGCGTATTCATTTTTTTTATTCTTTTTATTGAGGAAAGAATCTGTATAAATACAGGCAATATAAAAGTTTGTATACATTAAAAGCAGTGCTGACAGCGTCTCCAAGCCATAGATTACAAAGAAAACTGTTTTTTATTTAGATTACATTTCAGTGATATGATTTGCAGATATTTACATGAAAGTATTAGGCTAGCTATATCGCACATAGTAGTATCTTATGATGGGCTTATTTGGTACAATATTACTTGCACTAGATAAGAGAAAAGGGATGGACAGGCTAATTTAATTATGCTCTACTCATAAGTTTATCTGGCTCTGACTGCTCCAATCGTAAAATTAGTTATGAGGGTACCCCTGTTGGTTGATATGAATTCCTTTTTTTTTTTTTTTTTTTTTTTTTTTCAAACTAACAAAGAATAAAACAAACAAATAAACAGAATGGAGTAGTAATTTTACATAAAAGCAGAGAGATGGGACACCTTAAATTTAAGAGATTGCTATATATATACAATGATGGGCTAGTCTGGTAACTACTCCCGAATGCTGTCGGCATGGTTAGCAAGGTAGGACGAGAAGGTAGATGGTCAGGCATTTCTAAGACATTGTATTAGTTAGCGTATTCTTTGCTGGATTTCGTGGGTTAGCTTTTGATGTAAAACCATTAGTTATGTCATCTCAGACCGATCATGAGCTGTGTAGATAAGTGATGCGAGCATGCTAAAATCATATGGCTATAGAAAGTGTTTAGCACACTGAGGCAGTCAGAGGGTGTCAACATCACATGTATTGTGTTGGTATGTTGTGCATTACAACGTACAAAGCTTCTTTTAATACTATGATTTGACTAGCTATGATTTAAGTAAGATAAAATTAAGTTGTGAGCAAGCGGAGTATGGCAGAACAAACGTGGATTATCTAACATTGTAAAATGACCCAAACACAGATATAGATAACATTTCTTAGTTGATTGCAAAACCACAACCCCATGTCTAACTAAGTGTTTCAAACTGATTCTTGACTACACAGCAGAATACTTTATACTTATGTAGTGAGGACTACATGCAACTTGTTAAACTGCCCAACCACCATATGCAATGCTCATAGGTGACCTGCAAACAGAGATTGCTCCATGATGCTGTTTCAGAGGGGTAACTCTTAAGTTAATATTAAGGAAGGTTGTAACAGCTGTTGACCAGGTGATCACCTGTAGTGGTGCTGTATTGTGAATTTTCCTGGTGTCTTGTTTCCTTATTAGTGAGGTAAGAATCACGTCCGTTAATGAAACGACAGATGAGGAATTAGTAATTAATTCTTTAGGTCTAGAGGTGTTCTTGGCAAAGTGAGGACAAGCATCCCTCATATTGTGAATTAAAACAGCCGGGTCTGGAAAGAGAAATGCTGAATCTGTAGTTTTAGTGTTCGGTTGCAGCTGGGTTGAAGGTGTTTTTTGCTGATCCAGTAAGGAAGGGCAGGCTTGCGTAGTTAAGGGGTTAACTTTTTAAGACAGGGTCTACTAAAAGCCTGGATTGTTTCATGTAGTTTCTCATAGCTAGAGAACAAACGTTCAAATGCCGGCAAGAAAACTTCAAATATCTGCACGGCAATATTATTTCCCAACCCCATTTCACTGAATAGGAAGTCAGTATGTACAAGATCTCTTGTGGATTACTATTAAGTAAAATGACCTCCGGGGAAGAAGAGAGTGGATTTCTTCTATCTGCCAGTAATTCCCGGACAGCTTCTCTGTTAAAGGAAATGCAGATGGCATAGAAAAATGGTGATGTAAAGGAGATTAGAAGAGGTTCTCTTCAGAGCAACAAAAGCTTGCATTCATCTTCTAGAGCCGCCCACCTGAAGTTGTGTATTTATTTTTTAACAAGGGATACTAAAAGAACGAAGCACATTTGAAAATAGAAGTGAATTTAAAAGTGTCTTAAAATGACATGCTCTATCTTTCATATCCCTTTAAGGGCTATTAGTAGTTTAGTATTAGATTAGGGGGTGTTTTTATTTTGGGGGGGCTTTTTTATTTTCATAGGGATTAGGTTTAATTGTTTTATAATTTTGTTTATTATTTTATGTAATGTTAGACTTTTTATTCTCTGTAATTTTAGCTTAATTTAAACTTAGTTTATTTTTTATTTTTAAAGTAATGTTAGTTTTTTATTTTAATTGTAATTTAGGATTATTTTAATTTATGTAATTGGGTTAATTTAGGGGGTATTAGGTTAGGGGGCTAGTAATTAGTTATTTGCGTTGTGGGGTTTTGCGGTTTTGGGGCTAATAGATTTATTAGGTTAATTGCAATGTGGGTTAATGGCGGATTTGGGGTTAATAGATTAAATAGATAGTTTGCATTGTGGGGGCATTGCGAATTAGGGGGTTAATAGATTTAATAGTTTGCGTTGTGGGGCATGGCGGTTTAGAGGTTAATTCATTTATTATAAGTTGTTATGTGGGGGGGATGGTGGATAGAGGGTCTTTGACGTGTCGGGTTAGATTTCAATGGGAAAAAGGTCTCAAAGAGCACTTTTTTCCTGTTTTACACCTAGTTGAGCTGGGTGTAATTTCTTTTTACTGTATCGGCAGCCTCTGACAGTGTATTTACGGTTTGCGAAGGCATTGGAACCCGGGTATAATTTAAAGATTAGCGGCTTCCTATACATTGAATGGGAAATTATAATGTTTTCGGCAGCTGGAGTCCGGTTGCCGAAATTGGGTTATAACAGGCCGTTGAAAGCAGTCGATAAACAATATTGTTTCCGACAGCTAATTTATCGGATTGCGAGTACACGCAAACGGAATTACGGCTCAATGGAAACAAGCCCTTAGTGGTTGATATCAATATATAACAAGGAAGATGATTTACAATAATATCATGTACTAATGCATTGAAAGGTACAAGTTTCAATTATATTGTAATTGTTGGAAAAATAATAAAATGCATAGGATACATCAATAATAAGACATAAAGCTTCTATGGAAATCCATATACTAGCACCACCCCATACCCTTGGGTGTAGAATACTAGACACTCCATATATAAGGAGGTAGGAACCAATAAGATTCCATCTTTGAACACCTACCCAACAATTACCATTATAAATATATAATACTTTATACGTTTTCTGACATAAGATAAACCTGCAATATCCAGATTTAGTGTTTACTGACAAGAATATGTGGTCAGGACACACATGGACAATACTATATTATCAAATGTGAAAACTGGTATCATAGCAGGTTTTTAATTAACCCACTTTTTAGCAATTTTTCTAATAAAGTTAAATTTTTATTTCAGTGATCCACACATTAACACTTTGGGTGATTTTCAGTACTATATATCCTTTTTTTCAGTTCTCTAAACTTTACTAGTAAATAAATACTTGAGCTTGATACTAAGCACCTATTAGCTACAATATAACAATAATAAGGGCCGCAACATTATTTAAAGTGGCAGAACTCACTTTCCAAATTAATATACAGTAGTGACATTAGAATCTCATTAAAATGTATAATAACAGATCTCATACTTTCAGATCATGCCCTGATTATTCTGAATTTAATAATATGTGACAAAAAGAGTAACTTTTTATTTACCAAAATTTCTATACAGTTACACTTTAAGGAATTCTGAAGAACAATGTCAATCACATACAACATACAAGCCAACTTTTTGTGAATCTGCAAAAATCACTTTAAAAGCAGATATTACCTCCATATCTTATAACATTTAGACACAAGCAGAAAGTAAATGATATAACATGAACTAAAAAAAATCTCAGGTGTGTTTTTAAAATATTCTAACAACCCATCTATAAAAATAGGAAAACAATGTAATGATTAAAAAGAAAAGAGAAAAATATTTAAAACATTTATCGGAGGAAAAATTATTTATAAAATCTGAAAACTTTGTTCGATATTGGATTAGCTCAGGTAAATGTCTTATGTCTTTGGTTGAATCACAATGGCAAAACAAATTTCAGAACTTCTGTTAATGTTAAAGTGGAAATGATTAAAGAGCAAGACCAAATAATTAAAGGGACACAAACCCCCAAAAATGTATTTTATATTTGAGATTAAACATACATGTTTAAACAACTTTCCAATTTGATCCTACTTTCAAATACTTAATTTTAATTCTCTTGGTATCTTTGTTGAAGGAGCAGCAATGCACTACTGGGAGTTAGCTACACATATCGGGTGAGCCAATGATGAGGCATATATGTGCAGCCACCAATCAGCAGCTTGCTCCAAATAGTTTATTGCTGCTCCTGAGCCTACTAAGGTATCATTTTCAATAAATGATGCAAAGAGAGCAAAGCAAATTAGATAATATAAGTGAATTATGAAAGAAAAAAAATGTAGGTTTCATCTCCTTTTAATGTATTTGGGAGATGTTATCAATCTTGTTCACAAGGCACTGCCACTTTTGATTCTCAACATGTTTTGGAAACAAATAATAATAAACCTATTAGTGTAGAAGAAACAAATGAATGCATAAATAATCAAAATTATAAAACAAAATAATCAACACAACACCCAGAAGGAAATTACATAAGGCCTGTGCACTCTTGTGTGGCTCTGTTTGTTTGATTGAAAACAGCATTGTGCGTCTGTAAGTCTGGACCCCTTGACATAATCCTGGACATAAACCATAAACCGAATGCAACAAACTCTTCCATTTTTGTTTTTTATCAGAATGTGTTGTGTATTTTGTTTTGTAATTTTTCCTATGTACTTTCCACCCAAGCTGGTCAGGGGTTAACTCCCCGGGTTGCTGGAAGCTGTACAGCTGTCTGTGAGTATTCAGAGCTGTAAGTTTTACAGTGATGTAAGGATGTGTACCCAGTCCAGTGTGAGACAAATCCATTCCTTGTTTATATATTTATAAATGTATACAGTGGGGCAAAAAAGTATCTAGTCAGCCACCAATTGTGCAAGTTCCCCCACTTAAGAAGATGAGAGAGGCCTGTCATTTTCATCATAGGTATACCTCAACTATGAGAGACAAAATGTGGAAACAAATCCAGACAATCACATTTGTCTGATTTGGAAAGAATTTATTTGCATATTATGGTGGAAAATAAGTATTTTGTCACCTTCAAACAAGCAAGATTTCTGGCTCTCACAGACCTGTATCTTTTTCTTTAAGACGCTCCTCTGTCCTCCACTCATTTCCTGTATTAATGGCACCTGTTTGAACTTGTTATCAGTATTAAAGACACCTGTCCACAACCTCAAACAATCACACTCCAAACTCTACTATGCTGAAGACCAAAGAGCTGTCGAAGGACACCAGAAACAAAATTGTAGCCCTGCACCAGGCTGGGAAGACTGAATCTGCAGTAGGCAAGCAGCTTGGTGTGAAGAAATCAACTGTGGGAGCGATAATTAGAAAATGGAAGACATACAAGACCACTGATAATCTCCATCGATTTGGGGCTCCACGCAAGATCTCACCCTATGGGGTCAAAATGATCACAAGAACGGTGAGCAAACATCCCAGAACCACATGGGGGGACCTAGTGAATGACCTGCTGAGAGCTGGGACCAACGTAACAAAGGCTACCATCAGTAACACACTACGCCGCCAAGGACTCGGATCCTGCAGTGCCAGATGTGTCCCCCCTGCTTAAGCCAGTATATGTCCGGGCTCGTCTGATCATTTGGATGATCCAGAAGCGGATTGGGAGAATGTCATATGGTCAGATGAAACCAAAGTAGAACTGTTTGGTAGAAACACAACTCGTCGTGTTTGGAGGAGAGAGAATGCTGAGTTGCCACCAAAGAACACCATACCTACTTTGAAGCATGGGGGTGGCAACATCATCCTTTGGGGTTGTTTCTCTGCAAAGGAAACAGGACGACTGATCCGTGTACATGAAAGAATGAATGGGGCCATGTATCTTGAGATTTTGAGTGCAAACCTCCTTCCATCAGCAAGGGCATTGAAGATGAAACGTGGCTGTGTCTTTCAGCATGACAATGATCCCAAACACACCGCCCGGGCAACGAAGGAGTGGCTTCGTAAGAAGCATTTCAAGGTCCTGGAGTGGCCTAGCCAGTCTCCAGATCTCAACCCCATAGAAAACCTTTGGAGGGAGTTGAAAGTCCGTGTTGCCCAGCGACAGCCCCAAAACATCACTGCTCTAAAGGAGATCTGCATGCAGGAATGGGCCAACATACCAGCAACAGTGTGTGACAACCTTGTGAAGGCTTACAGACAACGTTTGACCTCTGTCATTGCCAACAAAGGATATATAACAAAGTATTGAGATGAACTTTTGATATTGACCAAATACATTCTTTCCAAATGTGATTGTCTGTATTTGTTTCCACATTTTGTCTCTCATAGTTGAGGTATACCTATGATGAAAATTACAGGCCTCTCTCATCTTCTTAAGTGGGAGAACTTGCACAATTGGTGGCTGACTAAATACATTTTTGCCCCACTGTACATACACTTATACACACCTTTTGAGTCCTTCCCAGTCATTTTCATATACTATGTCTTTTAACGCCTTTTTTATATTAAACATGGTTTTTATTTAAAATTTTTATATATGAGTATAATACTTTTATTTTAAATGTTTTGTTTTTTTAACCCTTACACTTTACTTCAGGCCTTAGGTCGTGATAAGTCTTCTAGTGCTATTTTATAACTTTAAACTTGTAATATGAGCTATATTTATCACTGTTGCAATCTCCATTAAAATGACAGGACATGCTAAAGATATGTTGGCTGCGTTAAACCTTCTCTGGTAAATCTATTTTACCTTGGACTTGTAGTTTTAATTTGTGTGCTTATTTTAGCATGCTCCAGTGATATTGCACCCTGCACTATAATTATTGCTCCACTTGTAATCTGGGTATATCTGGTATTTTTCAAATAGTTTAAAATGTTGGTCTAAATTGTAAAACTTTTTCAAGTCGAAATTGTGTCATGATGTTAACATTATAGAAAATAATATTTGATGTCTTAAAATTTGGTAAACAGAGAATTTGTCTATAAATCTGTTTTATAAACAAGATAAATATATTTTAAGTCTTTAAAAAATAAAATAAATCCTATTGTTTGTAATTTAACATAATTCTATGTCACTAGATAGTGAAAGATTTGTGATAAATGATCATTTAAATAGTCTTGAAAATGTTTTTTGTTATGCTGGGGTAGCTATTTAAAGCTTTTAAATAAACAAAACTGATTATTTTTTAAACACATTTAGTAAAACTAAGGTAGTTTCAGATGAAAGGTGTTTTACTTCTTAATTGCTATATAGCGTTTATTTGTTGTTTTTTGCTAATATTAGGATAGTTGTCTGTTAGGTTAGAGATTTTCTAAAATTGATTCTTATGTGTTTTGCTGCATTTCTCCAATATTTGGATCTGAGATCTTCTAAAAATATATTTGTTATATGAATTGTTTAATGTTTGATTAAAAAAAAATTCTAAATATTCTTTAATGGCTAGTAAACCACCCTTAAAGGGACACTGAACCTAAATGTTTTCTTTCGTGATTCAGATAGAGCATGAAATTTTAAGCAACTTTCTAATTTACTACTATTATCAAATTTTCTTCATTCTCTTGGTATCTTTATTTGAAATGCAAGAATGTAAGTTTAGATGTCAGTCCTTTTTTGGTGATCAACCTGGGTTGTTCTTGCTGATTGGTGGATACATTCATCCACCAATAAAAAAAAGTGCTGTCTGGAGTTCTAAACCAAAAAAAAGCTTAGATGCCTTCTTTTTCAAATTAAGACAGCAAGAAAATAAAGAAAAATTGATAATAGGAGTAAATTAGAAAGTTGCTTAAAATTGCATGCTCTATCTGAATCACGAAAGAAAAAATTTGGGTTCAGTGTCCCTTTAAGTATTAGCATGAAAGGTGTAGGGTTCCCAGTCTTAGTCTTGGTAGAACAGTTAAATAGTCCTCAAAATATAATTATGTCATTAATAACTAACATTAATCCCATTGTATTTCTTAACAGGTGAATTTACAAATTGCAGTAATCCTAGTCCAAACCATGGTGAAACTACAAATACTGGTTTCAATCTTCTTCACAATCATGGAAGCAACATGGGAAATTTATGTTCTGAATATGGGAACATTTTTACCAGAAAATCCAATCTTTTAAGACTTCAAAAAATTCATGCTGGAGAGAAAGCATTTTCATGTTCTGAATGCGGGAAATGTTTTGCTTGGAAATCAAATCTTGCTACACATCAGAAAATTCATACAGGAGAGAAAGCATTTTCATGTTCTGAATGTGGGAAATGTTTTGTTCTGAAATCACATCTTATTAGACATCAGAAAATTCATACAGGAGAGAAAGCATTTGCATGTTCTGATTGTGGGAAACTTTTTGCTCTTAAATCAACTCTTATTATACATCAGAAAATGCATACAGGAGAAAAAGCATTTTCATGTTCTGAATGTGGGAAATGTTTTGCTCGGAATTCCATTCTAATTACACATAAGAAAATTCACGCAGGAGAGAAAGCATTTTCATGTTCTGAATGTGGGAAGTGTTTTACTGAGAAATCAACTCTTATTAGACATCAGACAATTCATACAGGAGAGAAAGCATTTTCATGTTCTGACTGTGGGAAATGTTTTGCTCTGAAATCAAATCTTATTAGACATCAGAAAAATCATACAGGGGAGAAAGCATTTTTATGTTCTGATTGTGGGAAGTGTTTTACTGAAAAATCAACTCTTATTAGACATCAGAAAATTCATACAGGAGAGAAAGCATTTTCATGTTCAGAATGTAGGAAGTGTTTTACTGAGAAATCAACTCTTATTACACATCAGAAAACTCATACAGGAGAGAAAGCATTTTCATGTTCTGAATGTGGAAAATGTTTCACTCGCAAAGAAAATTTTGTTCTTCATCAAAAACTCCATACAGGAGAGAGAGGATTTCCATGTTCTGAATGTGGAAAAAGTTTTTCTCAGAAGTTACAACTTATTGCGCATCAGAGACTTCATATGGGAGAGAAAGAATTCTCCAGTCATACACAGGGCAAACCCCTACGTTAACATCAAAAGTGCAAGAGCCTTTAAAAAGCCCTTATCTAGTTTGGGATAGTCACCCTAGCTGCATAAATACATTGTGCTGAAATATAACAAAAAATAGTTTTGATTTCTAATTATAAATTTTTATGAAAACTCTTTCATACAGGCGGTGAGACTCCATGACCCATTTGATTCTTCAGTGAGAGGGGTTCTCAGAGTGGACGCCAATTTCGGCTCAGAGTACAGTAATTTTTGGAGGGATATATATTATGTAGTGGCATATTTTTCACCTATTGGAATTTAGTCACAAGCCTTTCCACAGGTGTCGCAGGGACTTGTCCTTTGCCTATACCTGTTGGTTCGTCAATATACTCCTATTCCAGATCCTCTGCTTTTATGTTTCAGCACTGGTTTTGGCATTCTACTGGTTCCATAGTAGTTGTAGCATGCCTAATGTTAAGTACTATATTTTTTATTATTTGGCACTCTATAAGCCTCTTAGGTTATTGTTATATATTTATTATATATGTATATGACCTTGGGACATTTATAAATATTTTTAAAGTAATTTCTTCTTTAAAAAAAACTTTATGTATTTGTTATTATGCTTCATATTTTCCTTCATGTACATGTTTTAAAGCTTACGGGCATTTCACTGACGTATTTTTTAAACACTTCCCAAGTTCTTCGTGTATGTATATTTTTTTGATGCACGTTGAGGTACGCCAGCTTTCGGGCCTGCGTGCATCAGTGCGATAGCGTATGTTTTAGCCATATTGACATTAGCTTCCTCTCATAAGTACGCTATATGGATACCAGGTGTCCTGAGTATTACCACATCTCTGCTTTAATGATTTTTGAATTTGCATATTTTTAAGAGCTTCTTTCAGAGGGGGTGTTTCCCTTTCTTCAAGAGCTATTTTAATGGGGATATTACTCTTTAAGCTATATGCATGCTTGTTTGTGTTTGCACTTAAATTCAGTATTAGTTTCCTGCAGTTATGGAGTCTTCTGTCCCTAAATCTGCCTTAAAAGCTGGTGTATCTAAACACTTTCCTACTAGTGTTAAATCTTTGTATTGTAAACAAGCTGAGGTTTTAATTCCGGCAAACGTATGCAATAAATGCGTTCATATTTGAATGCATTCTGATCTAATGCTGCTCTTGCTTCTAAAGGTGTTACTGCTCCTTCTGTTTGTTCCTTACAGGAGAATCCTACTGGTTTAACTCCTGAAGTCAAGGATTTTATTCGATTTAATGTGTTTGAAATGTTGGCGGCCATGCCTACTTCAAGTAAGAGTAAAAGGTCAGTTCAGAATTTACCTTCAACTAGTTATAAGCCTGCTGTTTCTAGTCATGAAGCTGCTATGTCCTCAGAAGGAGAGATTGTTTCTGATGATCTTGGATCTACCTCTGAACATGAATCTGAAACATCCACTTATTTGTTTAAAATTGAGCATATTTGTTCACTTTTAAAAATAAATTTTGCCTACTTTGGAGGTTAAAGATCTTAAAGTAGATGAAGATAAGCCCGTTAATTATTAAAATACTGTTTTTATACTTGTGAATAAATCCCCAGATATATTTTCTATGCCCGATGTGGCCTCTGAAATTATTTCCAGAGATTGGGCTAAAACAGGTATTCATTTTAATCCTTCTGCAAGGTTTAAAAAAATGTATCCTTTACCAGCTTCTAATATTGTGCTTTGGGAATATATTCCCAAAGTGGGTGGGGCCATTTATACTCTGGCTAAATGTACTACTATTCCTTTGGAAGATAGTTCTTGCTTTAAAGACCCTTTAGATAGGAAGCTTGAATTCTTCCATAGGAGGACTTTTCTGCAAGCAGGTTATCTTTTTTGCGCAGCAATTTCTATTGCTGAAGTAGCCGCTGTTTTCTTTTTGGTTAGTTTTTCTGGCCAGTTTGTGGACGATTCTGCTAGTGAAGATTTTTTTTTTAAATCTTTTGGAGTTGTTAAAATCACCTTGATGCTTTTATTTGTGATATTTTTGACATCATTAAAGGGACAGTCTAGTATAAATTAAACTTTCATTATTCAGTTAGGACTTTTAATTTTAATCAACTTTCCAATTTACTTTAATCATCAAATTTTCTTTTTTCTCTTGGTATGCTTAGTTTAAACTAAACCTAGGTAGGCTCATATGCTAATTTCTAAGCCTTTGAGGGCTGCCTCTTATCACATGCTTTTTAAATCTTTTCAACACAAAGAGACAGAAAGTACACATGGGCCATATAGATAACACTGTGTTCAGGCACGGGGTTATTTAAGATTTAGCACAAAACAATGCTAAATGCAAGACAATAGATAATAAACAGTCACAGTCATGTGATCAGGGGGCTGGAAGAAGGCTCCTAGATACAAGGTAATCACAGAGGTAAAAAGTATATTAATATAACTGTGTTGGTTATGCAAAACTGGGGAATGGGTAATAAAGGGATTATCTATCTTTTAAAACAATAACAATTCTATGATAGACTGTCCCTTTAAGATTAGTGATAAAAGTATGTCTTTGGAAGTACTTTCTAGAAGTGCTTTATGGGTTTAAGACTTGGTCAGCTGATATGGTTTCTAAATCCAGGATTTTATCCCTTTCTTTTCAGGTAAATATGTTATTTGGTTCTGGTTTGGATTCTATTATCTCTACTGTGACTAGAGGTAAATGAGCTTTTTTCATCAGGGACAATAAGTCCAAGGGTTAATTTAAAGTTCCTAACATTTTTGTTCCTTTTTCAAGTTTAAAGTTTGCATGAAGGTGCAACCCCTGATTTAGAAAGCTTGGTTTCTTTCTGTTCAGGATCCCTGGGTTATAAATATACTCTCACAAGGGTTTTGAATAGGTTTCAGAGCAACGCCTCCCAGAGGAAAGTTTCTTTATGTCCAATGTTCTGAGAAATCCTGAGAAGGCTCAGGCCTTTTTTTTTTAGTGAGGTTTGAATTTAGAATCTATGGAAGTGATTGTTCCTTTTTTTAAATGTTGGATGGTGTTTTATTCCAAACTTTTCATTGTTCCAAAGAAGGAGGGAACTTTCAGACCAGTTCTGGAACCATAGGCTCTAAACACATTTCTCATAGTCCCTACTTTTAAAATGGAGACTGTTCGAACTATTCTACCTTTTGTTCAGCAAGGTCAGTTTATGTCCACACTAGTTTTAAAGGATACATACCTTCATATCCCAATTCACAAGGATCATCATCCATTTCTAAAGTTTGCTTTTCTAGACTAGAATTTTCAGATTTTTGCTTTACTATTTGGTCTGGCCACAGATCCCAGAATATTTTCCAAGGTCCTAGTTACCATTTTGTCTGTGATCAAAGTTCAGAGTATTGCAGTGTTTCCTTATGTGGATAATATCTTGGTTCAAGTTCCATTTTTTTAATTTAGCAGAGTCTCACACCAGCAGACTGATGTTCCTTTAACAACATGGTTGGAAAATTAGTTTTCCAAAGAGTTTGCTGGTTCCTCAGACAAAGGTTTCTAGGGATTCAGATAGATTTAGTTTCCATGAGACTTTCCTTGACAGATATATGAAGGATGAAGTTAGTGTCCACCTCTTTCTTTTCCCTTGGTTGATCTTTGCATGGAGGTGTTAGGTCTTATGATTGTGGCTTCGGATGCTATTTTGTTTGCTCATTTCCACAAGATGCCTCTCCAGCTTTGTATTCTTTGACAATGGTGCAGGGATTATATTCAGCTATCTTAAATGATTCATCTAGATTTCAGAACAAGCCAATCTCTGTCAGCTTTTTACACAGGGGGCTCCTTTTGTTCATCCTACTTTGTCTGTGATCACTACAGATGCAAGTCTTTCAGGTTGGTAGGTCACCTGGGCATGTTAGAGAGAGCGAGAGGTTTTTTCTCCTCGCAAGGCAAGGTTACCTTTAATGTTTTATAACTCGTGCAATTTACAGAGCCTTTCAGAGTTGGCCTCTGTTGAAAAAGGAGTCTTATCTCTGATTTCAGACAGACAATGTTACAGCAGTAGCACATGTCAGTTATCAAAGGGGAACTCACAGTCCCTTGCCACGAGGGAATTATTGCAAAGTCTTTCCTGGGCAAAAATCGGTGATCATATTTCTGCTGTTCATATTCTTGTAGTGGTTAGCTGGGAAGCAGATTTTTACAGTAGTTAGGCATCTAATGGCCTCTCTGTTGAATCGCAAACTTCCCAGGTATTGTGCAAGGTCTAGAGATCATCAAGCAGTGTTTGTGGATGCTCTGTTAGTTCCATGGTCATTTTGACTAACATGTTTTTTTCCAGGGTGATTTCCAGAATCAGACAAGAGGAAGCATTATTGATTCCATTGTCTCCATCTTGCACTTGCAGAGTTTGGTATGCAGATATGGTTCAGATGTCCATTTGTCCTCCTAGGCTACTTCCTCTGCGTCCAGAGCTTCCATCTCAAGGTCCATTTTTCCACCCAGATATCAAATCTCTAAGCTTTATGGCGTGGAGATTGAACGAATAGTTCTTAAGCAAAGAGAGTTCTCTGATTCTGTTATTGAGACTCTGATAAGCCTCTGAATAGGATTTGGAGGACTATTTCTTGGTGTACGGATCATGTTTTTTTTTTTCTGGCATTCTTTTAGAATTCCTAGGATTTTGCAGTTTTTGCTAGATTGTTTAGATAAGGGGTTATTTGCCAGTTCTTTGAAGTGTCAGATTTAACAGTTAAGTCCAAAAAAACTTGACTTGATTCAAACAGGGCATGTAATTTTATACAAATTTCCCATTTACTTTTATCACCAATTTTGCTTTGTTCTCTTAGTTTAAAGCTAATACTAGGAAGTTCAAATGCTAATGTCTTAGTTCCCTGGAGTAATGATTTGGTAGGAAAGTCCTTCAGGCAGTTGACCCGGGTTGAATAATTTTGCCTGTTAATTCATTTTAATTGCATTTTTTTAAAAAAAGTGTTTTGTCCTTTTTGGGTTATTTTGGGGTTGTTGATTTAGTTTTTCAGTGAAAAAATATGTTTCTTAAATCCCACCCTTTATGTTATATTACTCGTGGACTTCACAGCTTGGGTATTAGTTCCCTGGAGTAATGCATTGTGGACTCTCACCACATTTATGAAAGAAAACATCATTTATGCTTACCTGATAAATTCATTACTTTCATGGTGGTGAGAGTCCATGAGATCACACCCTTTGTTTTGTTTTTTTCTGGTGCTGGTTTATTCTTGCCCACTTCTTTTTTCCCTGCTCCTATTTTTGTTCTTATTTCTTTTCTTACCTCTTTTGCTTGGCTAAATGTTAGATTGAGGTACCAGTGGGATTGGAGGGGTTTTGTAGAGCTTTTGGAGTTTGGAAGTCTTTGCCTCCTAGTGGCAGGGAAAAGTAGTTCCCAGGAGTAATGTGTTGTGGACTCTCACCACCATGAAAGAAATTAATTTATCAGGTAAGCATAAATTATGAGGGGGGGGGGGGTCAAAATTTAAGTTGTAGATTTCTCACTGAAATATTACTTCCAGTAGAGCTTAATATGTGAGTAGCATCTAGAAGCTCGAAAACAGCTCAGCATAGTTCAGTAGTTAAGGGGTTTAATGGTCATTAAACAATTTGAGATTGTAGTATACAATGCTTAATTATGTGTATTAAAACCATTTGCCATATAATTTCACTATTTATTTTGTCCCCTTTTCTTGTTATGTAACTGTCCAATCCCCATGAGTTTCTATAAAGTAATAGGAGCTACCATGTTGAAACCTATGTTTCTCTTATGTAATCTCTTCTGCTGAGGATAATTATAGATAGATAAAGTATACAAACAATGTATGTGTAATATAGAGACTAAAACCCCTTTTAAATAGTTACTTTAACACTTTACACAACCTTTGTTTGCACACTTTATCTTTCCATAATTGTTCACAGCAGATAATATTAGAGAAGGGAAACCTTAGGTTTCATTACTTTGTAGAAATTAATATATACAATCATACAATAGTAATAAGGATATTACTATAATAACCCCTGGCGCTAACGTGTAGCTTAAATTGGTAATGCAAAGGTTCTAATTATTGTATACTATAAACAATAAACAATAAATTACCTTAGTACGATGGAAATGATAATTCCTTACAAATATGTAAAAACTGGGTAGTTAATTAATAAACCCAAATAAAGGGATGTGCTTAAGGACGAGCCAGAGTAATGGTGCAAGTAAAAAATAAACAAATTTTATTACAGTCTTAATCGTGCACAAAAATACTTTTAAAACCAAATTTAAATAACACTCTGATCAGGCGTTTGACAATGTAGTATCAATAAAATCCCTAAAACCTCAAAATAAAATTGCATAAATAAAATAACAATAAAACAACAATGAGACAATCACTATCACAAATGATTAATTTGAGATAGAGAACAAAGATCCCATTAGAAACCAAGGAAGATCCACGTCAGCTGGAAGTTAGTGATGTTTTAACCGGAGCTGTAACGAGATTTGAGATCCAAATGAACAGACAGGAAGAGAGCCAAAATTTAAGGTGTTCACTTATTACTTACACCGAAAATGCTCTATGAAGTCCCAGCTGTCTCTCTATAGCAGTCCTGGATTAGGTCACTGCTGGATGGATCCCCGAAATGAAGGAAACCTCTTGTCTTTTACAATCCGTATCAGCACTCGCGCCAGATAGACCAAACTGTGCTCTGGGTCTCTGTGCGGTCTCAACGCTGGTAATTAGTTCCAGTCACCTGGTTTCTCTAAAATCGGGTCTTTTTTGAGTCTCCTGCTTCCACCTCTCTTTCCTCTCTGTCTGATGCCCTTCTTTTTCTTAGATCTCTTTGCGGAAGTGGACTTGCAAATGAATATTGGCCTTGTCCGTTATTCTACTAGGAGAAGACAGAGATAAAGAAAGGACAAGGCCCGATGAAGCTTGTAGCTCTGTTCTTGTGTAGCACCGCTTGCTGCTGTGCTGCAGGGGCATCTGTCCCAGAATCCCAAGGAGATGGTAAGGAGAGCATTGTATTCCTTTCTGTGGAGTTTGAGGATACTCCATTTACCCAGTGGTTTATTGGTAACTTTCCCAGCGCAGGTTGTTCACACCCCTCAGTACACAGAAATTAATATATACAGTATAGAAACTTAAGGGGACGTTAAACCCCAATTTTTTCTTTCATGATTCAGGTAGAGAATGCAATTTTAAACAACTTTCTAATTTACTTCTATTATCTAATTTGCTTCATTCTTTAGATATCCTTTGTTTAAGAAATAGCAATGCACATGGATGAGCCAATCACACAAGGCATCTATGTGCACCCACCAATCAGCAGCTTCCGAGCCTATCTAGATATGCTTTTCAGCAAATTATATCAAGAGAATGAAGCAAATTAGATAATAGAAGTAAATTAGAAAGTTGTTTAAAATTGTATGTTCTTTCTAAATCATGAAAGAAAAATGTTGGGTTTAATGCCCCTTTAAAGGGACAGTCTAGTCCAAAATAAACTTTCATGATTCAGATAGGGCATGACATTTTAAACAACTTTGCAATTTACTTTTATCACCAATTTTGCTTTGTTCTCTTGGTATTCTTATTTGAAAGCTAATTTCCTAGACCTTGAAGGCCGCTTTTTATATGAATGCATTTTGACAGTTTTTCACCACTAGAGGGTGTTAGTTCAGGTGTGTCAAATAGATAACACTGTGGTCGCGCACATGGAGTTACCTAGGAGTCAGCACTGATTGGCTAAAATGCAAGTCTGTCAAAAGAACTGAAATAAGGGGGCAGTTTACAGAGGCTTAGATACACAGTAATCACTGAGATAAAAAGGATATTACTATAACTGTTTTGGTTATGCAAAACTAGGGAATGGGTAATAGAGGGATTATCTATCTTTTAAAACAATAACAATTCTGGTATACACTGTCCCTTTAAACCTTATACTTATTTCTTCAGCATTTAAACAACGTGCATGATTTAGACATAACATGCAATAAAAAAAAAAGTTTCCAGTCTACTTTTATTTTAAAATGTGTGCACAGTATTTTAAAGGTACCAGTTCTTACTGAGCATGTGCAAGAGTTGGCTGATAACTGTCTAAATGTCACATTTTGGGCAGGGGAATGAAAGGAAACTCATTTGAAATTCAGTGTTTTACTATATTGTCTTTTTTATGTAATAGTTGATTATGCAATTAGACGGTGTGTTTGTTTTTGTAGCTACACAAAACATACATAAGTTTAGATCCACAGATGTAATAACTACGTTGACTAGGAGAATATGGAGACTCTCGTTTGGCAGTTAAATGATCAAACCAAATGATTGTATTTAGTTCAGTGGAGTAAAATAGTTTTATTTGTGTCCCACAAGCTCAAGATCCAATTCAGTTTTATGGGGAAAAAAACTAACTTCTACATCATTCAGATCCAGAGACCGTATTGCCTTGGCACAGCTCACTCAATATTATTTGAAAATATAAAAATACTGGTGCTCTTAGGCTGAGAATAGATAATTCCGAAATGTAATGTGCAGACCCTTTAACTAATATTTGTGTACAGAAAAGAGAGAGAGTGAAAACAATCCTTTATAAATTCACCCAAATAGAGACAGGGAATTCAGCACACTTTTTATATTTAAACCAATTCTGGTTATATTTTATCTGTCGTTAGTGTACACATACTAAAAACTATTTATTACACATATATTGTACTATCTAAAAAGCACATGCGTAGGAATCACTAACTAGATATCCTGTCTAGGTATTAATTCATACAGTCAGTATGCAAGTTATGGTACACAGTCCTTTTAGTAATTAGGGATTAGTATGTCCACAAAACCAGCTTCCAAAAGTACATGCAGAAAAAAACTAAGAATTTTGTTAGCAGTCCATGCATATAGCACAAGTAGTCAGCTTATGACTTATCAAGTATTGATGTAAAGCTTTAGAAAGGTAAGGAGCAGCGGGAACAGTCCCTTGATACATTTGCAACTGAAATAATATACAGAGACTTAAGCGTGTGCAGGTGGAAAGTCAGCATGAGAATACATATAGCCTTATTTCTCTGTTTGTGGATGTTTTGTCAGGAAGCATGTCTAGGATCAAGATACAGGATTTACCTTTGCACCCCTTTTGGTCCAGATAGTTGGAAAAACCCTTCCCTTCTGACCTTCGTTTTTAGGGTATGCTCTCCAAACCGATCCGTCACGGCACCCGCTGCGTCTTCCAATTTTGCAATTTTTTAATCACTTTCAAGACCCTGTCTGAGGAGCGGTGTGTGCCGGGTGACTAACTCGCAGTAAGTCTGGAGTGCAGCCTGTGCCGCGGCATTTACGCTGTGTGGTAAGAAACAGCTAACAGAGATACTGGAGCTGGGACGATGCAAAATTGCCATTCTTTGGTGGTGTCAAAATTGGAAGATGCGGCGGCTGATTTGAATAGCCAATAGAATTTCAGTAGCTCTCATCTTATTGGCTGATTTGAACAGCCAATAGGATTTCAGTAGCTCTCATCCTGTTGGCTGATTTGAATGTCAAAAATCAAATCAGCCAATAGGAATGCAAGAGACACCATTTTGAAAAGGCTCCCTTGCATTGAAGAATCAGTATACAGCAGCGACCGTATGAAGAGGATACTCTGTACCGGATGTCTTCAGGATGGAGCCACTCCGCCGGGATGAAGATAGAAGACGCCGCCTGGATGGATGAAGACCTCGCTGCCTGAATGAAGACTTCTCGCCGCCTGAATGTCCGGACTTCAGAAACTGTAAGTGTATTGTTGGGGGTTAGTGTTAGGTTTGTTTGTTTTTTAGATTAGGGTTTTGGGCATTCCTAGAAGAGCTAAATGCCCTTTTAAAGGGCAATGAAAAGGAGCTGAATGCCCTTTTAAGGGAAATGCCCATACAAATGCCCTTTTCAGGGCAATGGGTAGCTTAGATTTTTTTTTAGAGTTAGGTTTTTTATTTTGGGGGGTTGGTTGGGTCTTGGGTTTTTCTGTTGGGGGGTCTTTGTATTTTTTTTTTACAGGGAAAAGAGCTGATTGTATTTTGTGCGGTATGGAGCTCATCGCCACCATATTGCATGCACAAAGCGGCTTTTTTAAATCTCGTAATGGCAGCGCTATGGAGGGTGAAATAATGCAAAACTTGTAATCTAGGTGATAGGCAATTTAGTGGTTTAACCCTAACTGACATGTGCAGCCAGAGGGCAAAAAATATACAAGATAATGAAAAAAGTGTAATAGTTAAAGCAAAAGATACTTAATCTCTCAGGTAATGAAGAAATGATTGTCTATGCTCAACAGTAAATTATCTTATCAGGATGACCTAAAAAAAAAGAGAGCAAAACAATCAATAGCGTAATAAAAGTATAACAAAAATATTGCAGAGATCCAAGCAAGGGTACTCACACTTGTTGGAGCTACAAATAGCTCTATGATATGCGCTCAAATAAATAGGACCCAAAGGTTGCAGGGGGTCCACTTTATTAAAACATTTAGGTCTAGATTACTAGTGGAGCGCTATTTTATTATGCACAATAAATAACCAGCCCTTACAAGTGGCTGGTAATGCAACCGCAAGCTCGCGGTCAGGGCCGGTGCATGTGTAAGGCAGAACAGGCAGCAGCAGGGGGGGCACCTAGAGCGGGAGGTGGTGGATCTGCCTGAAAGCGTGAGTGAAAATGTTGCCATGCGATGTGCCGCAGCTGCCTGTAGAGTGCGCACACACATGAATCAGGACACAGCTCAGCATTAATCTGCCCCTATCTGAGACTAGGAGGGAAATAGTGTGTGGTGGATGTCTGGTGCCACGTGACTCACTTCACTGACACACTCTAAGTGAAAATGAGCCATGCAAGAGATGCCCACACAGATAGCTGAACCGGTAATGATGGGAGGTAGGATGGCGGGGTTTTAGGGCAGGGGTCGGGGGCAGGCAGAAATTAGAATGCACAGGGCTCCCGGTGTTCTTGAACACCGGCTTTGTACGTTACTGTGTTAGCATAGTGTGTGAGTCAAACTGTGACAACTGCTGTGAGACAGGACAGGGGCCAACGGCGGCAGTGTGATTGCTGACCAGTGCGTTTCGCAAGTGGCTACCTGCGCTGCCCAGTGCCTAGCTAGCTACTGCTAACTTCTTCAATCAAGTCAAGGCAAAGTGCTGAGACTTGAGTCAACCAGGCTTTACCTGAGACAGAACTGAGGAGGACGGTGAGTTAGGGGAGATGCAGAGGGAGGGCTCAATCTCGGGGAGTAGCTCAGCTGCATGTGGAGATGTGGTTGGAGGGGTGTTGGTGTAGACTTGTTGGCAATATTTTTGTTTAGCTTCTAGTAAGGTACCTGCCCCAACAGTACCTCACCCCTTCTACACCATGCTGACACTCAGTGACACTCACATCCTTCTGGCTAAATTGACTTCTCCCAGCAAAATGAAGCGTTAAAGAAAATCTCATGGGGCATGATACATTAGTCTATCTTATAATACAAGATTAGGATTGAGCAAAGGAGGACAGTGAGTGAGAGTGTGCACTGGCACAGCCGCATTACCCCGACATCATTAAATAAAAAAGACATTCACTCAGTCACTCACACCGACTCAGTCAGACATGATTCATTTTATCTAAATATATTGGCCTTTTTAATTAAAATAGAAGGAACTGGATCACTGTTATATACATAGGTACTTGCAGGCCCAAGCCAAGCAGTGAGGTGTACTTACACTTCCATTTTTTTTTTCCAGGGGTTAAAGTAAATTTCAGTTTGGGCAATGCTGCTAGTGGGACAATAAAATGTAATTGGTATGGGGGTGCAGGAGGGCACGAAGGTAGGTGGTATAGTCGGGGGGGGGGGGCGTCAAAAGGCACCTTCGCCTGTGTAGACAAAAATCCTTGAATCGGCCCTGCTCGCTGTAGCAATTAGCGCCCTGAAAATTAACCAGAGATCAGATCTCTGGTTCATTTTAAAAATGTCCCCCATATACCCCCAAAATAAAGTGTGAGGTTCCTTTTGTAAAATTAAAAATTGTAGCATCTTTATTTTGTTTAAAAATAACTGCATAAAGCAGCTTTTAGGGGTTAAAGTGAGCAGGTATGGGGTGTTAGGAATCAAAAACGGCTCTGAAAAGTGCCTTTACATTGCGATCTATGATGACTGTGTTCACTGTAAATATATCTGTAAATGTTTATATATATATATATATATATATATATATATATTTGTGTTAATATGTGTATCTACATATATAAACAGATACATTTATGTATATAGTCATATACATATATATTTAAACTTTGCTGCCCATTGCTGTGCGACTTATCTTCTTCACTGTGGTAGGTGTTCTGCCGTGTCTCACGGCATGAGAACAAGGCTCCCATTGGAGCCTATGGAAGTGTGCTCTCGTGAACGCAAAGCTTCCCTGCAATGCAAACACGTATTGTATTGCGCTCAACTTGTAATACCAGCGCACATTTGAATGAACCAGTATTACTGAGTTGAATGCTAATATCAGGCTCGCAAAAACACAATTTTGCGCTTCACTCATAATCTGGCCCTTGATACATTAAAAACAATCACTAGAAGCTTAGGACTATACAAGAAATACAAAAATATGCAATACCCTTTATTGCTAATTAGCAACTAAATCACAAAGTCACATTTCTTGTTAACCACTTAGTGACCAGACCACTTTTCCGATTTCTGACCGTTTGGGACCAAGGCTATTTTTACATTTCTGCGGTGTTTGTTTTTAGATGTAATTTTCCTCTTACTCATTTACTGTATCCACACATATTATATACCGTTTTTCTCACCATTAAATGGACTTTTTAAAGATACCATTATTTTCATCATATCTTATAATTTACTATAAAAAATGGATAAAATATATTTTTCTAACTTTGACCCCCAAAATCTGTTACACATCTACAACCACCAAAAAACACCCATCCTAAATAGTTTCTAAATGTTGTCCTGAGTTTAGAAATACCCAATGTTTACATGTTCTTTGCTTTTTTTGCAAGTTATAGGGCAATTAATTCAAGAAGCACTTTGCTATTTCCAAACCATTTTGTTTTCAAAATTAGCGCTAGTTACATTGTAACACTGATATCTGTCAGGAATCCCTGAATATCCCTTGACTTGTATATATATTTTATTAGTAGACAACCCAAAGTATTAATCTAGGCCCATTTTGGTATATTTCATGCCACCATTTCACCGCCAAATGCAATCAAATAAAAAAAATTGTTCACTTTTTCATAAACTTTAGGTTTCTCACTGAAATTATTTACAAAACAGCTTGGGCAATTATGGCACAAATGGTTGTAAATGCTTCTCTGGGATCCCCTTTGTTCAGAAAAAGCAGACATATATGGCTATGGCATTGCTTTTTGGTAATTTAGAAGGCCGCTAAATGTTGCTGCGCACCACACGTGTATTATACCCAGCAGTGAAGGGGTTAATAAGGGAGGTTGTAGAGAGCTTGTAGGGTTAATTTTAGCTTTAGTGTAGTGTAGTGTAGTGTAGTAGACAACGCCAAGTATTGATCTAGGCCCATTTTGTACATTTCATGCCACCATTTCACAGCCAAATGCAATCAAATAAAAACAAATTTTTTTTTTTTTACAATTTTAGGGTTCTCACTGAAACTATTTAAAAACAATTAGTGCAATCATGGCACAAATGGTTGTAAATGCTTCTCTGGGATCCCCTTTGTTCAGAAATAGCAGACATTTATGGCTTTGGCATTGCTTTTTGGTAATTAGAAGGCTGCTAAATGCCTCTGCGCACCTCACTTGTATTATGCCCAGCAGTTAAGGGGTTAATTAGGTAGCTTGCCGGGTTAATTTTAGCTTTAGTGTAGAGATCAACCTCTGACCTGACACATCCCACATCCTGATCCCTCCCTGAACCCCCTCAAACAGCTCTCTTTTCTCCCCCACCTGTGTTTTATTTATTTTTTTATTTAAAAAACTATTTTCTGTAGTGTAGCTGGCCCCCCCCTCAATACCCTACCTCCCCTCCCAGATCCCTTGCAAAACCAGTTATTCCCCCCTCTCTGTCCCTCCTTCCCATACATTTCAATTGCAATCGGGTAAATGTGGTGCGCATGCACCACCCCCCCCATCCACCGGCCGCACTCCCGCAGCACAGCGCAAATGGATGTGAGGTGAGATCTGGATCCAGGACCATCGATGGGCCGCCCACTCACCTTCCTGTAACAGCTCTCACCCACCAACAATCGGCACCATCGATGGCCAATGCAGAGAGGGCCACAGAGTGGCCCTCTCTGCATTGGTGGGTAAAAAAGGGGATTGCATTGATGCCTCAATATTAAGTCTTCGCTACAATACCCTGGAAGCGATCACGGCCGCTTCCAGAGCTTCCAACCCCAGAGGAGGTGCCAGGCACGTCCTTGGTCGTTAAGGGAAATTTTTTTGTAGGACGTACCTGGCACGTCCTCGTTCGTTAAGGGGTTAAATCTGCAATTTTACTACTGTAAAAAATGTAAGTCTGATCCGAAGACATTTATTACATATTTATTTTATCTTGGGGGTCAACATTCAAAATGGTGTACCATATGATATCTAATAAAATAGCAATATTAGTTACATAAAGCACACTGGCAAATTAGTGGTACAACCCTAACTGACATGATGGCAAAGAATATACAAGATAATGATATAGTGTAAACCTGTGCACTTAAAGGACCAGTCAACACAGTAGATTTGCATAATCAACAAATGCAAGATAACAAGACAATGTAATAGCACTTAGTCTGAACTTCAAATGATTACTAAAAAAAATTCTGATATTTTTAAAAGTTATGTCTTTTTCCACTCCCCCTGTACCATGTGACAGCCATCAGCCAATCACAAATGCATACACGTACCATGTGACAGCCATCAGCCATTCACAAATTCATACACACTTATTCTTGCACATGCTCAAGTAGTAATGATTGCTGGTTGGTTACAGCCAATGTTGCCGTCCTATGCACAAACATACACAAAGATAAAGGGTAATTAGCTGTAAATAATATATTACAGAAAACAGGACAAATGAACCCAGAAGAATTAGAATTTGTGTTGGAAGGTATGGAGATTATATTACATAGCAACTTCTTTTGGATCAAAGATGCCTACTATTTACAGGTCAGTGGAACTGCGATAGGCACCAGGTTTGCACCCAGTTATGTCATTTTAAGCATGACAGCGTGGGAAGACCAATATGTTTTCGGCCAATCATGACAGGGTGGAAATTATATGAAATATAAGGAAAAACACAATATAATCAAAGAAAATAAAGTAGGACAGAACTTATTAGAATACAACACACAAAGTAAAGAAATACAATAAAATATTTATAAGCATTGGGGAATCCTAAAGAGATATACAAACCTAATAGATATTATAACAGAAAAATCAAGAAAGTTTTTACTAAAGCACCCAATCTAGGGAACATATTAACTAAAAGTTATACTTGGGAAATAGAAGGAAATACTGATTATTGGCTATTTAATAAACAGTTGAAAGGTTTCCATAGATGTGGGTTATATATTGGCTGAACA
Organism: Bombina bombina; assembly: GCF_027579735.1. Taxonomy (NCBI): domain Eukaryota; kingdom Metazoa; phylum Chordata; class Amphibia; order Anura; family Bombinatoridae; genus Bombina; species Bombina bombina. Next base: position 856,490,730 of record NC_069502.1, read on the forward strand.
ACTTGTACAACAACAAGAAAGATTCAGGATTAGACATGTGCGTTTAATTCTGAATCGAAATTCGGACGAATTTGCCAAATGCGGAGATTCAAATCGGATCGAATTTCCGAATTACCCTAGCAACAAAACTAAACTAATCTGAATGCATTTGTAACGAATGAATCCGAATTAGTTACGATTTATTTATTACATTCGAATGGCCATGGACTAATCACAATTCAGTATAAATTTAGTGAGATAGAACAGTGAAATCATTCCGTTTGTGTAACTTGGAACCATCTGAATCAACATAACACATACCGAACTTCCGGGTTTACGAATCGAATCCGAAACAAATACATCTGAATTTATTTGAATTTGAAATGAATACATTTTAATGTATCCGAATTCAAATTGATCCGAAACGAAATTCAAAAAAATCTGAATCGGTTTGAAAGGAACCAAAACAATTTTTTCTGCTGTGCATATGTCTATTCAGGATACTGTTTTGGGTAGAGACAATAGGAAATGGCACAAAGTCAAAGATCTAATTACCTGTAATTCAAAAAATGTAGTATATTTATTACAATAAAGACAAAAGGAAGAAGGCGCTCCAATGGTGCAGTATGTTACAACAAGATGATTCTTTCCCAAAATACACCCTCTCTAAATGTCGGTACTCACAGAGAGAGCGCACTAGGATACAGTGCTATTCACACAGCCTGGATTGATCAGAGCCACCAGCTAGCTCCCACAGGATTCAATGTGGCCTCAAATCTGTAGAGCAGGAAAAAAGACAGGGGAAGGGGGCAGACAAACTCCAATAGTGCAGATGGTCAGTTAGAATTCCAGGCTTCCACTGATATATCCCCACTGTGATTGGATACTCACATAGGCTGCACACTATAATACAGTGCAAGTAACACAGGCTGGTATATCACCACCAGCTGACTCACTCCAGTAAACAGGATCCACAGTCCAAGAAGGAAATAAATCCCTTAAGTAAAGCTCACAAATAAAATAAATACCCCAAAAATTGGGATATACTTTCTTAAAAAAGAATTATAAAATATATTAAAATCAATAAAATCAATACAAAATATTCTGCTACGCCTTTCAAGGTGCTAGTGGCACCTTTTCATCAGGCAGTGGTATGTGAGCTATACAATAAACATACTATATATAGGGCACCAACAATACACAATGATTAATAATACATTACATACACATGTTGAGATTGAATCACATGATTCAGATTAATAATAGTCTGCAGCTGAATGAGGACAGCATTGGTTCAAACACACTCCCCCTTCTCAGGTACTGGGTAAATATAGCTATAAGGAGTATATAAATATACATGTGTCAAATTCCTCTGCATAATTACACACACCAATCATAATCCATGTAATGGAGAAATAACAGTTTATTAAAAAAATCCATTTTACATTTATTATAATGCTTATGTGGCCTAAAATATGTAGGTCGTACTACAGATACTTTGTCCACTTGTGTTGGAAAGCATATTAGAAATATAAATGAATTTAGGAAGCACTCTGTATCAGATCGTTTTAGAAGAAAACATACCCAAAATCCAAAATATTTAAACGTTATGGGGATCATGAGAGTAAAAACACATCGGGTAGGCAACAATGTGAATAATGAGTTGGGCAAACAAGAAATAAGTGCATGCAACCTCCAAAAATGGAAAAATGAGCTAATCTGCCTTAGTGCTGGCACTAAGGTTTGTTTCAAAGTGTATTTTTCAATATTTCTGTTTATGCTGGGTCCATCTTGAAGTTAAAATGGGTAGCTTACATTTCAAAAGAAACACTTTACTATCCAAATAAAGCAACATGATTGTGAAATGTCACGCCATTTTAAACTTTGTATTAAAAGAGTATTTTGAAAGAGCAAGTGCCTTGTGTGAGGCTTGAACTCACGACCTTCAGACTATGAAACTTACGTGTTACCAAGTGCTATAAAAAGGTCCAGGTGGAGATTTTTGGGAGGTGTTGTCCCATGACCCTTAATGTGCATGTTCTTCACTAAAACAATTTATTATTTTTTAAACTCCAAGCTGACATTAAATGAAAAAATTAGCAGCCTACAGCTTTAAATACTTCCAGAGGATCATACTCAAACATCATTATATAATTAAACCAAGAGAAGAGAATTAAAAAAAACAAATCTTTGCAATATAATGTTAACAATCCAGACAAATTAGATTTAGAGCATTTTCAAGATTTTTGATAATTAAACGTCTATGAAGGTGCTCTCTGGATGTTGGGCATGTCTTTTCCCATATGGTCTAGCGGTTAGAATTCCTGGTTTTCAGCCAGGCGGCCAGGGTTTGACTCCTGGTATGGGAAGAAACGCTCATTTATGATTTTTCTGTAGTCAAGATTACTTAAAAGTAAACTAATGTAAATGTACAACATGTTTACCATTAACAATGAATATTAATAAACCAATATCAAATGGAAAATCTAAGTTATGTTATTGCAAACAGGCTTGATGTGTTACTCCTTGTCCCTTGTTTTAATCTGAATTGTGTTCATATTTATACTGTATTGCCCATCAACATGTCCCGGTTAAGACAGGACAGTTTTTTTAACATTTTTTAAAACCAGAATATTAAAGAAAAAGGAAAAGGTGGCAGTGGCCCACATGGTGATTAGGGTGGATAGAGGGATAAAAAGGTATACTGCAAACACTACACATTATGCCATCTGCCCCTTTTACTTGGGAACCAGACACATTACACAAAGATTTTAATTTCTTGCATAGAAAGCTTCCTTCATAAATTTTACTTGTGCCTGAGAAATTTAGAAGATGTTGTCATGTGAGCCTTAATGTGCTTCACTAAAACAATGTATTATTTTTTTAAAAGCCAAGCTGCCATTAAATTAAAAAACTAACAGCCTACAGCTTCAAATACTTGCAGATTAGCACGCTCAAACATCATTATATAGTTAAAGTGCCATAAAACATGTTGATATATGTGCATATCGTAAAAGGGCTAATTAAGTAATAATAGTTTGCATAATTAACATTATTTAAAAATTGCTGGCAAGTAGTTTAAAATAATGTATAGAATATGTTCTCTCTAACATACATTAGCTACATTACTGAAAGGATATCAAAATAGGAAAACCTATAGTACTCGCAGGAAAGAAGACAAAACTGATGTGGCTCAAAAACTTAGGAAAATTATTTGGCCAATTATGAAATCATGTTTTTTGGAAAATATAGACTGACACTTCTAAGATTTATTCTGAGAAACTCGTACCTACTAGACAAACAATTTAATCAACAAAATCAAAGTACCAACACAGAAATCATCCCAAAACATGGGGTTGCTCCACATAACATTTTTCATACATGTTGTTCATTAATCATAGAATTTATAAACCCAGGGATTGAAGGTGATGGGAAAAATTCTGTATGCTGCCCATTCTGGTGTATATTTTAGTGATAGTGTTGTGTCTCTTTAGGGGAGGAAATTGCTTTAGACAATTCTTTTTTTTTTGTACACGTCATAGAATAAACATCATACTCGTAAGTGCTCTGAATTGTTTAATGTCAGCACTAGGTGTAAAAGAGCATTATACAACAGTTTTAGACCCCTTATTTCAAGAATGATCTAATTGTGAATAGGGATTCCATGTTAATACATTTGCAGCTTTGCTTTTCTTCACTACCCTGAGATCTTTGAAACCTAGGTTTTTATTATAGTCTACTTGGTTAAGACGTGGTACCTATGCAATTCTCTCAGTGTTCAAGACAGTTGATATCTTAAGGAGTCCTCCATTCTAATAAGCATTCTGATAGTTATTTTTTTCAGTAAGGACCTGTGCTCCCTGTTGACCCCAAATCATGCCAGTATTCAATCAGACAACAAATGTGTTGTTGTCTTCACAGGAGGGTTTGCATCAGATAATCAGATGAGCAGTGTTCAACTTGAGATGTATCTAGTCTAAACGCATTTCAGAAAAGTCAAAAAATGTAGTTTTGTGGTATCAACAAAAGACTGTGACGTGGATCTTTTCCCATAAATTGGGATATTTCTTTGCTCTAAATGCCTTTGTGATTTCTTGGAGGTTTATACAGGAATTGAGCTTTCGTCAGATTGCTATTCTGTCTCAAGTTCTCAAAGAAGATAAGCATAACATTTTTATTTTGACTCCAGCCTGGCCAGATGGAGATGGTTTTAACATGCAGTTCTTCTGGAAGGGTAGACTGGCTTTTGGCTCCCCCGTTTCAATCACCTTCTGCCCCGGGTTAGTTTGGTTTCCCTGAGGTTAACAGGCTTGCACTGAAAACCTGGATGCAGAGACTTTTTTCTTTCTGAAGAACAATTAGCTTCATAGCAATGTGATCTTTCTCTCTGTTGTATGTCCTGAGCTGTATGGAAGGCTATTTACGAGGTATGGGCCAATTTTGGCTAATTGTTTGAAGAGAAATATGCTTAGGGGCTTTCATTAATTGTCAGTCTGCCCCTGGACGTGGATGTTTTCCCAAAACTTGGGAAATTTCTTTGCTCTAGATTCCTTGGTGATCTCTTGGAGGTTCACAGATGAATTGAGCTTTCTTCAGCTTGCTGTTCTGTCTCAAGTTCTCAAAGAAGATAAGCATACATTTTTTATTCTGACTCCAGCCTGGCCAAGATGGAGATGTTTTTAACATGCAGTTCTTCTGAAAGGGTAGGCTGTCTTTTGGCTCCCCCGTTTTAATCACCTTCTGCCCCGGGTTAGTTTAGTTTCCCTGAGGTTAACAGGCTTGCACTGAAAACCTAGATGCAGAGACTTTTTTTTTTCTCAAGAACAATTAGCTTCATAGAAATGTGATCTTTCACTCTGTTGTATGTCCTGAGCCGTATGGAAGGATATTTACTAGGTATGGGCCAATTTTGGCTAATTGTTTGAAGATAAATATGCTTAAGAGCTTTCATTATCTGTTTTGTGGATTTCTGAATTCCAAGATGACACTCACTTTATTTTATCAACACTATGATGAGTTCACTCAAAAGTGTGAAATTAGTAAAGCAAACAGATTTACAAAAGGCACTGCTGAGATTCAAACTTATGATCTTCTGTTCACTAGACAGGAACTTTAACCAACTAAGCCACAGTGCCACATGCTTCTTACATCCACCCTTGTAGATAATTTGTAGTATTTCCAACAGGGAAAAGGTTATTTCAAGTTGGAGATCAAATATAAAAATGTCTAACATATCACTAATAGAACATGATATAAGTGCCAAGGTACAATATCAGAAGCATTATCCCATATCCCTATAGCTGAGCAACAGCTACTACAAACTTTCGGCTGACAATGCCCAGCATAGAGTACAACAGCGTCTGTTTCCACAAATTGTATTTTTTGGTCTGCATATAATTACAGAAAGCTGCTTTATATCTTTGGACTACAAGACTGAAAATCTATTTTTTTTTTTTAAGTGGAATGTGTGTTAGAGACCACTTTGAAAAAGTTCACACAAACAAATATGAAAATTAGCATCTAAGGCTCATTGGTCTAAGGTTATGGTTACCACTTAGGGTGCGAGAAGTCCCGGTTTTAATTCCCGGACGAGCCCAGCTTTTCTGAAAAAATAAAACCATAGAACTATTTCCTTTATATATATTCCTCCTTAAAGGGATATGAAACCCAAATTTCTTCTTTAATTATTCAGATAGAGCATGCAATTTTAAGCAACTTTCTAATTTTCTCCCATTATCAAATTCTCTTCATTCTCTTGGTATCTTTATTTGAAAAAGCAGGAATAAAAGTTTTGGAGCCAGACCATTTTAGGTTAAAAACCTGGGTTGTGTATCACTGGGTCCCGGGTTCAAATCCCAGATTCTGAAAAAAGAAAACCATAGGACTAGTTCCTTTAAATAGATTCTTCCATAAGAGTTAACTTCATCAGACGCCATCTCAGTGTATCTCAATTACAAGAAATGATACATCCTGCAGTTATGTGAAAACATACCAAAGAATTGTTTTATTATTTCGATTCTCGCTTAGGACTTTAGAGGTTTTTCCATATAGTATACATACTTCTTTAATTGCAAGCTTCAGTTTAGCCTCCTTGAATAGCACACACAGATAGTAATTGTCTTAAAAGTGAACAGGGACTTGAACCCTGGACCCTCAGATTAAAAGTCTGATGCTCTACCGACTGAGCTATCCGGGATTCAAAATTTTCAGGAAGCATATAGTTGTGTGAGCTTTATAAAGACAGGTGGTTTACAGGAATTGCAAATAGCTGCTGTGTGTTAATTTTCCTTGTTTCATTAATTTTTTTCTATTAGTTGAAATTTAAATGTGTATTATTCTTCCAATATGTAAAGGAGACTGCAGCTAATTTAGGCATAAATACCCAAGTTCAAGATGAAATATTCTTTATGTTCTTCTATTTTTCCTTTTCTTCATCATGTTCTCTTGAAGTTCTAGAAAGTCCAGATGTTCTGGTATTTGTTTGAAGAAACATGACCTTTTTCTGCCTCAAAACAAGTTTATTTTTTCTTGTCATTTAAAGCACTATCCTCATAAAAAAAAAAATCAATAAAGTTTCCATTTCCATGGAAATTTAGGTAATCACTCTAAGGTGTTCTCAGTTTTTCTAAAGTAAATATCTATGGCTTCGGAAACCCAAACTTCAGAACTTTATCCATAATCCCGTAAAATCCTGCCAAGATTCCTAACATATTTTAAAGTCAGTAGTTATGAGTTTTACGCTACAAAGCTGTAGCATAAAACTCATAACTAAAGTGCTAAAAAGTACACTAATACCCATAAACTACCTATTAACCCCTAAACCAAGGCCCTCCCGCATTGCAAACAGTAAAATAAAATTATTAACCCCTAGTCTGCCGCTCCGGACATCACCGCCACTAGAATAAACATATTAACCCCTAAACCGCCGCACTCCCGCCTCACAAACACTAGTTAAATATTATTAACCCCTAATCTGCCGCCCCCAACTTCACCGCCACTATACTATATTTATTAACCCCTAAACCTAAATCTAACCCTAACCCCAACATCCCCTAACTTAAATATAATTAAAATAAATCTAAATAAAATTCCTATCATTACCTAAATTATTCCTATTTAAAACTAAATACTTACCTATAAAATAAACCCTAAGCTAGCTACAATATAACTAATAGTTACATTGTATTTAGCTTAGGGTTTATTTTTATTTTACAGGCAAGTTTGTATTTATTTTAACTAGGTAGAATAGTTACTAAAAAAACATAAGCTCCCCATTGCCCTGAAAAGGGTATTTGGATGGGCATTGCCCTTAAAAGGGCATTTAGCTCTATTGCTGCCCAAAGCCCTAACCTAAAAATAAAACCCACCCAATACACCCTAAAAAATCCTAACACTAACCCCAGAAGATTCACTCACCGGGAGAAGTCTTCATCCAAGCGGCAAGATGTCCTCAACGAAGCTGGCAGAGGTGGTCCTCCAGACGGGCAGAAGTGGTCCTCCAGACGGGCAGAAGTCTTCACCCAGACGGCATCTTCTATCTTCATCCTTCCGACGCGGAGCGTCTCCATCTTCAAGACATCCTGCGCGTAGCATCCTCTACTTCCGAGCTCTTCTTGCTGAATGAAGGTACCTTTCAGTGACGTCATCCAAAATGGTGTCCCTTAGATTCCGATTGGCTGATAGAATCGGAATTAAGGTTGAAATCAGCCAATAGGATTGAGCTTGCATTCTATTGGTTGATTGGTACAGCCAATAGAATGCGAGCTCAATCCTATTGGCTGATTGCATCCTTACCTTAATTCCGATTGGCTGATAGAATTCTATCTGCCAACCGAAATCTATGGGACGCCATCTTGGATGACGTCACTTAAAGGTACCTTCATTCAGCAAGAAGACGTCGGAAGAAGAGGATGCTCCGCGCCGGATGTCTTGAAGATGGAGCCGCTCCTCGTCGGAAGGATGAAGATAGAAGATGCCATCTTGGTTAAGACTTCTACCCATCTGGAGGACCACTTCTGCCGGCTTTGTTGAGGACATCTTGCCGCTTGGATGAAGACTTCTCCCGGTAAGTGAATCTTCGGGGGTTAGTGTTAGGATTTTAAGGGTGTATTGGGTGGGTTTTATTTTTAGGTTAGGGCTTTGGGCAGCAATAGAGCTAAATGCCCTTTTAAGGGCAATGCCCATTCAAATGCCCTTTTCAGGGCAATGGGGAGCTTAGGTTTTTTTAGTTAGGGTTTTATTTGGGGGGTTGGTTGTGTGGGTGGTGGGTTTTACTGTTGGGTGGGTTGTTTGTATTTTCTTTTTCAGGTAAAAGAGCCGATTTATTTGGGGGCAATGCCCTGCAAAAGGCCCTTTTAAGGGCTATTGATAGTTTAGTTTTTTTTATTTTGGGGGGCTTTTTTATTTTGATAGGGCTCTTAGATTAGGTGTAATTAGTTTAAATATCTTGTAATTTGTTTTTATTTTCTGTAATTTAGTGGGGGGTTTTTAATTTAGCTAATTGTGTTTAATTTATTTAATTGTATTTAATTTATGTAAGTTATTTAATTGTAGTGTAGTGTTAGGTGTTAGTGTAACTTAGGTTAGGTTTTATTTTACAGGTAAATTTGTATTTATTTTAGATAGGTAGTTATTAAATAGTTAATAACTATTTAGTAACTATTCTACCTAGTTAAAATAAATACAAACTTGCCTGTAAAATAAAAATAAACCCTAAGCTAGTTACAATGTAACTATTAGTTATATTGTAGCTAGTTTAGGGTTTATTTTATAGGTAAGTATTTAGTTTTAAATAGGAATAATTTAGGTAATGATAGGAATTTTATTTAGATTTATTTTAATTATATTTAAGTTAGGGAGTGTTAAGGTTAGGGTTAGACTTAGGTTTAGGGGTTAATAAATTTAGAATAGTGGCGGCAACGTTGGGGACGACAGATTAGGGGTTAATAAATATAATGTAGGTGTCGGTGATGTTAGGGGCGGCAGATAAGGGATTAATAAATATAATGTAGGTGTCGGCAATGTTGGGGGCAGCAGATTAGGGGTTAATAAGTATAATGTAGGTGGCGGTGATGTCCGGAGCGGCAGATTAGGGGTTAATAAGTATAATGTAGGTGTCGGCGATGTTTGAGGTAGCAGATTAGGGGTTAATAAGCATAATGTAGGTGGCGGCGATGTCCGGAGCGGCAGATTAGGGGTTAATAAGTATAATGTAGGTGTCAGCGATGTTGGGGGCGGCAGATTAGGGGTTAATAAGTGTAAGATTAGGGGTATTTAGACTCGGGGTTCATGTTAGGGTGTTAGGTGTAAACATAAATTTAGTTTCCCCATAGGAATCAATGGGGATGCGTTACTGAGTTTTACGCTGCTTTTTTTGCAGGTGTTAGACTTTTTCTCAGCTGGCTCTCCCCATTGATGTCTATGGGGAATAACCAGCTCACCGCTCACTTAAGAAGCGCTGGTATTGGAGTGCAGTGTGGAGCTCAATTTTGCTCTACGCTTAGTTCTTGCCTGTTAACGTCGGGTTTGTAAAAACCCGTAATACCAGCGCTGCAGGGAAGTGAGCGTTGAGAATAACGTGCAAGTTAGCACCGCACCCCTGTTACCGCAAAACTCGTAATCTAGGCGTATGTTATTTGTTCATTCCTAGGTACAATTTTCTATTTTATCTTGTCAGATTGATATAATTTAAAGAACTAATAAATTCAAAATACTTCCATAGCCAACAAATACATAAAAAAAAAAACAATGTAAAACACTAACGGCTAGAGTTTTTGTCGGTAAGGCTGTGCGGTGCTAACGCTCCTTTTTTTCTCACCGCTCACTTAAGACAGCGCTGGTATTACGAGTTTTCTGCAAGCCGGGGTTAGCCACAGAAAAGTTAGTGTAGAGCAAAATTTTGCTCCACATCTCACCTCAATACCAGCGCTGTTTACGGTAGCGTTAAGCAGGTAAAACTTGCTCATGCACGATTTCCCCATAGGAAACAATGGGGCTGAGCTGGCTGAAAAAAAAACTAACACCTGCAAAAAAGCAGCGTTCAGCTCCTAACGCAGCCCCATTGTTTCCTATGGGAAAATACATTTTACGTCTACACCTAACACCCTAACATGAACCCCGAGTCTAAACACCCCTAATCTTACACTTATTAACCCCTAATCTGCTGCCCCCAACATCGTCACCACCTGCATTATATTATTAACCCCTAATCTGCCGCTCCGGACACCGCCGCCACCTACATTATATGTATTAACCCCTAATCTGATGCCCCCAACATCACCGAACCCTACATTTTATTTATTAACCCCTAATCTGCCCCCCCCAACGTCACCGCAACTATATTAAATGTATTAACCCCTAATCTGACGACGCCGCCGCCAACGTCGCCGCCACTATAATAAAGTTATTAACCCCTAAACCTAAGTCTAACCCTAACCCTAACACTCCCCTAACTTAAATATAATTTAAATACATCTAAATAAATTTACTATGATTAACTAAATTATTCCTATTTAAAACTAAATACCTGTAAAATAAACCCTAAGCTAGCTACAATATAACTAATAGTTACATTGTAGCTATCTCAAGTTTTTTTTTTATTTTACAGGTAACTTTGGATTTATTTTAACTAGGTACAATAGTTATTAAATAGTTATTAACTATTTAATAACTACCTAGTTAAAATAAGTACAAATTTACCTGTAAAATAAACCCTAACCTAAGTTACAATTACACCTAACACTACACTATAATTAAATTAATTACCTAAACTAACTACAATTAAATACAATTAAATTAAATAAACTAAAGTACAAAAACAAACACTAAATTACAGAAAATAAAAAAGAAATTACTAATTACACCTAATCTAATCCCCCTAATAAAATAAAAAAGCCCCCCAAAATAAAAAAAATCCCTACCCTATACTAAATTACAAATAGCCCTTAAAGGGCTTTTTGCGGGGCATTGCCCCAAAGTAATCAACTCTTTTACCTGTAAAAAAAATACAATACCCCCCAACATTAAAACCCACCACCCACACACCCAACCCTACTCTAAAGCCCACCCAATCCCCTCTTAATAAAACCTAACACTACCCCCTTGAAGATCACCCTACCTTGAGCCGTCTTCACCCAACCGGGCACAAATGGACCTCCAGACCGGCAGAAGTCTTCATCCGATCCGGCCAGAAGAGGACATCCAGGCGGCATCTTCTATCTTCTTCCATCCGGAGCGGAGCGGGTCCGTCTTGAAGACATCTGACGCGGAGCGACTGAAGAATGAAGGTTCCTTTAAGTGATGTCATCCAAGATGGCGTCCCTTCAATTCCGATTGGCTGATAAAATCCTATCAGCCAATCGGAAGTAAGGTAGGAAAATCCTATTGGCTGATGCAATCAGCCAATAGAATTTAGCTCACATTCTATTGGCTGATTAGAACAGCCAATAGAATGTGAGCTCAATCCTATTGGCTGATTGGATCAGCCAATAGGATTTTTCCTACCTTATTTTTTTGGGGGGGCTTTTTTATTTTATTAGGGGGATTAGATTAGGTGTAATTAGTTTAAAATATTTGTAATTTCTTTTTTATTTTCTGTAATTTAGTGTGTTTTTTTTTTTCTTAATTTAGTTTATTTAATTTAATTGTAATTAATTGTAGGTAGTTTAGGGAATTCATTTAATTATAGTGTAGTGTTAGGTGTAATTGTAACTTAGGTTAGGGTTAGGGTCCACTTGTGCCCGGCTGGGTGAAGACGGCTCAAGGTAGGGTGATCTTCAAGGGGGTAGTATTAGGTTTTATTAAGGGGGGATTGGGTGGGTTTTAGAGTAGGGTTGGGTGTGTGGGTGGTGGATTTTAATGTTTGGGGGGTATTGTATTTTTTTTTACAGGTAAAAGAGACTTTGGGGCAATGCCCCGCAAAAGGCCCTTTTAAGGGCTATTTGTAATTTAGTATAGTGTAGGGAATTTTTGGGGGGACTTAGATATTAGGGGAATTAGATTAGGTGTAATTAGTTTAAAATATTTGTAATTTCTCTTTTATTTTCTGTAATTTAGTGTTTTTTTTTCTTAATGTAGTTTATTTTATTTAATTGTAATTAATTGTAGGTAGTTTAGGGAACTCATTTAATTATAGTGTAGTGTTAGGTGTAATTGTAACTTAGGTTAGGGTTTATTTTACAGGTAAATTTGTACTTATTGTAAAATAACAATAAACCCTGAGATAGATACAATGTAACTATTAATTATATTGTAGCTGGGGGCAGAGCCAAGTGCCAAAGGAAATGGACGTATATGTTAAGAGCTCCTGGCTCGAATATGATTAAAAGAACGTTTACCGGTCCTTAAAAACCCTATGTATATTATAAGGAGATATCCTCGACACCTAGAATAGCTGGAGACATTGCCAAATTTTGATTGGATATTTTTGGCTCTGTGGGTGAGTCGGAGGGGTAACCACCATGGAGGCCTTGGTCGGATGGGAATTAGCAATGACGCATCTTCTGCATGATCACTTCATCAATTTAACGATGACACTGCGTGAGTGTTGTAAAGGCACTGCAGTAAGGGATGACAAGCTTGCACAAGTGGCGGATTGGCATACCGCTATTTCTCTAGAGAATACTGATTCTTCCTTAGACCGGAGCAACTGCGTAGATACATCCGCTCCCTGGGACCTGTGTTGTCGGTTGGCTCCTTCCAGCAAGTGGACGCTCCTATTTCTCTCTGTAGAGAGAGGCTAAGCCATGCTGTACTTAAACATACAGGTACAGAGGAAAAGAGCAGCCCTAGTATGGATCCTGTCCTGCTTATGCCTACTACACCGACATGCTCCTTGAGATATGGTAGCATAACGCCACACCTAAATTGGGATGCAGCAGACATGACAGTCACAAACAACTGCTATGCCTTGGAAGTTCCTCCTCCTACTTCGCATGAATAACGCTGTAGACAGTGAGCAGGGACTATGCTTCTTATTTGACCAAAAGGATGATGTTATGGTGGGAGCTATCGCAATTCTGAAGGCACTAACTATGGGACCTGAACTGATTGCTACTTTTCCTAGAGCCTTGCCTGGAGAGATTCAGTATTATGATTTCTCATCCCAAGATGTCTCCAAGCAAGGCATTGGCTAAAGTCTTCTTAGGACTATGTCTTTCTTGACACCTGAGTGGTAAACTTGTTGTTTATGTGTGCTACGCAGTTTTATAGTTACAGCTGTTTTAAGTAATGTTCTAATGTCTTCCATAGCGGTTGCTTGTTATAGTTATTCAGATGATCTACCTTTTTAAGCCCTATAGTTCTCTATCACTTGAGCCATTTGTGTAAAAACATACCACATTACGGAATAAGGTTTTAAATTAATATTTTTTGATTGAGGATGCCATTGCCATTTTTTACCACTAGAGGGGAGTCAAGGTTTAATTCTAATTTGTGCATAACAAATTTCTGCGCTTTTTGAGCTTACTTTACTATATTACTTTAGTCTCCTCCAAGATTCCCTATACTTATTGGGCTGCTCCCTGCAGATACATTATATATCTCTATATATGTAGGTCATAACCAGGAGTTTATAAATCTTATCCAATGTCTCTTACTGACCAAAGCCAATGTTAAACTTTTTACTACATGGTGGAAAGTTCCTGCCCACTCATGAGATTATGTCCCCCTGTTTTATCTTCAAGCTTAAAAGTCAGGGATTGATGTAGGTATCATGCACTTCTACATATGTACAGGGAGTGCAGAATTATTTGGCAAGTTGTATTTTTGAGGATTAATTTTATTATTGAACAACAACCATGTTCTCAATGAACCCAAAAAACTCATTAATATCAAAGCTGAATAGTTTTGGAATTAGTTTTTAGTTTGTTTTTAGTTATAGCTATTTTAGGGGGATATCTGTGTGTGCAGGTGACTATTACTGTGCATAATTATTAGGCAACTTAACAAAAACCAAATATATACCCATTTCAATTATTTATTTTTACCAGTGAAACCAATATAACATCTCAACATTCACAAATATACATTTCTGACATTCAAAAACAAAACAAAAACAAATCAGTGACCAATATAGCCACCTTTCTTTGCAAGGACACTCAAAAGCCTGCCATCCATGGATTCTGTCAGTGTTTTGATCTGTTCACCATCAACATTGCATGCAGCAGCAACCACAGCCTCCCAGACACTGTTCAGAGAGGTGTACTGTTTTCCCTCCTTGTAAATCTCACATTTGATGATGGACCACAGGTTCTCAATGGGGTTCAGATCAGGTGAACAAGGAGGCCATGTCATTAGATTTTCTTCTTTTATACCCTTTCTTGCCAGCCACGCTGTGGAGTACTTGGACGCATGTGATGGAGCATTTTCCTGCATGAAAATCATGTTTTTCTTGAAGGATGCAGACTTCTTCCTGTACCACTGCTTGAAGAAGGTGTCTTCCAGAAACTGGCAGTAGGACTGGGAGTTGAGCTTGACTCCATCCTCAACCCGAAAAGGCCCCACAAGCTCATCTTTGATGATACCAGCCCAAACCAGTACTCCACCTCCACCATGCTGGCGTCTGAGTCGGACTGGAGCTCTCTGCCCTTTACCAATCCAGCCACGGGCCCATCCATCTGGCCCATCAAGACTCACTCTCATTTCATCAGTCCATAAAACCTTAGAAAAATCAGTCTTGAGATATTTCTTGGCCCAGTCTTGACGTTTCAGCTTGTGTGTCTTGTTCAGTGGTGGTCGTCTTTCAGCCTTTCTTACCTTGGCCATGTCTCTGAGTATTGCACACCTTGTGCTTTTGGGCACTCCAGTGATGTTGCAGCTCTGAAATATGGCCAAACTGGTGGCAAGTGGCATCTTGGCAGCTGCACGCTTGACTTTTCTCAGTTCATGGGCAGTTATTTTGCGCCTTGGTTTTTCCACACGCTTCTTGCGACCATGTTGACTATTTTGAATGAAACGCTTGATTGTTCGATGATCACGCTTGAGAAGCTTTGCAATTTTAAGAGTGCTGCATCCCTCTGCAAGATATCTCACTATTTTTGACTTTTCTGAGCCTGTCAAGTCCTTCTTTTGACCCATTTTGCCAAAGGAAAGGAAGTTGCCTAATAATTATGCACACCTGATATAGGGTGTTGATGTCATTAGACCACACCCCTTCTCATTACAGAGATGCACATCACCTAATATGCTTAATTGGTAGTAGGCTTTCGAGCCTATACAGCTTGGAGTAAGACAACATGCATAAAGAGGATGATGTGGTCAAAATACTCATTTGCCTAATAATTCTGCACTCCCTGTATACACTAATCTATGATATAATATATATATGCACTCACTGGATTTAAAGTGAATATAATCATTTTATTGCAAGTGATAAAAAAGTGAACATGCCTTTTTTAAAGTTTATCTCTTTAAGGTGATTGGGCTAGTATGTTATTTGAGTTTTACACTGCCAGCATAAGCTTGTATGGGGGTCACCCTTTTTACATATGTTCCTGTTTAGATAGTTACTTGATACTAAGTACTGTACACATATAACACCCTCCCATATACTATTAATATTGTTCTGATTGATTAGCGTGGTGCCATTGGTGTATCATTAAACATAGACCTGGAGTTTCTTACCTTCTCTAAATAAGACTGCATTGCCCTCTTTACTATTAACAATTTCCCTATATTATCTTACACTTTAGCTGGCATGAGGTATCACTGCAATACCACACTTGGCTATCTTCCTCCACTTCTTAAGCCAGTCTGTTTTTTTTTACACATGATCTGCTAATTGCTGAATGTCAGCTCTATATTTTATTTTTTGCTAATTTATTGTATACTCTAATACAGCGTGGGTTCCTAGGTGTGCTATGTACTGTGTGTGATGGTCAATGTTTGAGCTGGGGACTGTGTCAGTTTGGTGCTGCGTAAGCTGGGCATTGTTTTTGCTTGGTGTTGTGTATACTAGGTGCTGTGTGTGCTGGGTGCTGGGTGTGCTGGGTGCTGTGTGTGCTGGGTGCTGTGTGTGCTAGGTGCTGTGTGTGCTAGGTGCTGTATGTACTGAGTGCTGTGTGTGCTAGTCACTTTGTTTACTAGGTATTTCGTGTGCTGACACTGTGTGCTAGGTTTAATGCGTGCTAGGTACTGCATGTGCTCGGTAAGGTGGGTGTCGGGTACGGTGGGTGCTAGGTACAGCATAAGCTATGTACAGTGGGTGTTAAGTACAGCGTGTGCTAGGTACAATGAGTGCCGGATATAATAAGTGCTAGGTTCAGTGTGGGCTGGGTATAGCGTGTGCTGGATACAATGTGTGCTGGATACTGCGTGTGCTAGGTACTGCGTGTGCTCGGTACTGCGTGTGCTAGGTATTGCATGTGCTAGGTACTGCGTGTGCTCGGCAAGGTGGGTGCCGGGTACGGTGTGTGCTAGGTACGGTGTGTGCTAGGTACAGTGTGTGCTAGGCGCAATGGGTGTTCCGTATAATGTGTGCTAAATATAATGTGTGCTAGGTACCGCGTGTGCTAGGCAGGGCGCGTGCTAGGTACAATGTGTGCTGGGTACAATGTGTGCTAGGTGCAATGTGTGCTAGGTGCAATGTGTGCTGGACATAATGTGTGCTAGGTGCAATGTGTGCTAGGTGCAATGTATGCTAGGTGCAATGTATGCTAGGTGCAATGTGTGCTAGGTACCATGTGTGCTAGGTACCATGTGTGCTAGGTGCAATGTGTGCTAGGTACAATGTGTGGTAGGTACAGTGTGTGCTAGGTACTGCGTGTGCTCGGCAAGGTGGGTGCCGGGTACGGTGTGTGCCAGGTACCGTGTGTGCCAGGTACCGTGTGTGCTAGGTACTGTGTGTGCTAGGCGCAATGGGTGTTCGGTACAATATGTGCTAGGTATAATGTGTGCTAGGTACCGCGTGTGCTAGGTAAGGCGGGTGCTGGGTACGGCGCGTGCTGGGTACAATGTGTGCTAGGTGCAATGTGTGCTGGACATAATGTGTGCTAGGTGCAATGTGCACTAGGTGCAGTGTGCGCTAGGTGCAACATGTGCTAGGTGCAACGTGTGCTAGGTGCAACGTGTGCTAGGTGCAACGTGTGCTAGGTACAATGTGTGCTAGGTGCAATGTGTGCTAGGTGCAATGTGTGGTAGGTACAGTGTGTGGTAGGTACAGTGTGTGGTAGGTACAGTGTGTGGTAGGTACTGCGTGTGCTCGGCAAGGTGGGTGCCGGGTACGGTGTGTGCCAGGTACCGTGTGTGCTAGGTGCAATGGGTGTTCGGTACAATATCTGCTAGGTATAATGTGTGCTAGGTACCGCGTGTGCTAGGCATGGCGCGTGCTAGATACAATGTGTGCTAGGTGCAATGTGTGCTGGACATAATGTGTGCTAGGTGCAATGTGTGCTAGGTGCAGTGTGTGCTAGGTGCAGTGTGTGCTAGGTGCAATGTGTGTTAGGTGCAATGTGTGTTAGGTGCAATGTGTGGTGGGTGCAATGTGTGGTAAGTGCAGTGTGTGCCGAGTACAGTGTGTGCCGGGTACGGTGTGTGCTAGGTATAACGTGTGCTGGGTGTAGTGTGGGCTGGGTATGGCGTGCACAAGGTACAATGAGTGTTGAGTGTAATGAGTACTAGGCTCGGTGTAGGCTAAGTTCAGTGGGTGCTACGTACAGTGTGTACTGGGTACAATTTGCATCTCACTTGTCTCTGGAATTTTTTAGTATTACCCACATTTCTAGATGTTGGCAGAACCTGCTCTCAATCTCTATGGCCATACCCATTACTACATACTACAGCAATTTTTTTTTAAATTTTTTTATTTATTATTAAATTTTTTTCTTCTTTCGAACTGGCTCTTTGGAACATTAAATTTTGTTTATAAGCATAACCCCCCCCCCATATTCTGAGCCCACACTAGGGTTCAATCTTGGTGAATTATTTTCACCACAAATCTCTGCAATTTACTTATGATGTATCAATGTTTTGACAGCTATTGCAGCCGGACCTGCTTGTCCGTTTCTTTTTGTGTGTTTATGTTTGAGCAGGGGTCCTGCGTGTCCCCAAGTGTTACTTTACATTCAAAACTGAATAAAAATTCATTTAAAAAAAAAAAAAAAATTATATTGTAGCTATCTTATGGTTTATTTGACAGGTAAGTATTAGGGTTAGACTTAGCTTTAGGGGTTAATAAATTTAATATAGTAGCGGCGACATTGGGGTCGGCAGATTAGGGTTAATAAAATTTAACTAGTGTTTGCGAGGCGGGAGTGCGGCGGTTTAGGGGTTAATATATTTATTGAAGTGGCGGCGATGTCTGGTCAGCAGATTAGGGGTTAAACATTTTAGTTAAGTGTTTCCAATGTGTGGGGGGCCTCGGTTTAGGGGTTAATAAGTAGTTTATGGGTGTTAGTGTACTTTTAGCACTTTAGTTAAGAGTTTTATATTACGGCGTTAGCCCATAAAACTCTTAACTACTGACTTTTAAATGCGGTACGAGTCTGGACAGGAGAGGGTCTACCGCTCACTTTTTCCAGCAATCGTAATACCGGCGTTAGGAAAATCCCATTAAAAAGATAGGATACGCAATTGACGGAAGGGGATTTGCAGTATGCGAAAATCACGGAAAAAAGTGAGCGGTACACCTGTACCTGCCTGACTCATAATACCAGCGGGCATTAAAAAGCAGCATTGGGACCCCTCAACGCTGCTTTTTAAGGCTAACGCAAGACTCGTAATCTAGGCGTAAGTCTGAGTAGTAGACTTTCTCTAACAAAAAGTCCCCTGTGTCATGTAAAAGCCATCAGTCAAACACAAATTACATATACGTATATACTGTGAAGTCTTAAACATGCTCAGTAGGTGCTGGTGTCTCAGAAAGTATGCATTTAATAAAAATTGTGCACATTTTGATAATGGAATTGAAAAGTTGTTTAAAAATTAGTGCTCTATCTGAACCATGAGAGTTTCATTTTTACAAAATGCTCCTTTAATCTTTGCATTCAAACACTTATTTAACCCATTTTTTGTGACTGATATGTAAATTTTATTTTAACAAACGTCATTAGAAACAGTGTTGAAAGAGCTCGATCAAACAAGGACTTGAACCCTTTTTAAATTCACATCAAACTGGCTATTTTTCCACGAAAGATTTATACATTCTTTAATTGTAAGCTTCAGTTAAAGGGACACTGAACCCAAATTTTTCTTTCGTGATTCAGATAGAGCATGACATTTTAAGCAACTTTCTAATTTACTCCTATTATCAAATTTTCTTCATTCTCTTGGTATCTTTATTTGACATGCAAGAATGTAAGTTTAGATGCCGGCCCATTTTTGGTGAACAACCTGGGTTGTTCTTGCTGATTGGTGGATAAATTCATCCACCAATAAAAAAGTGCTGTCCAGAAGTCTGAACCCAAAAAAAGCTTAGATGTCTTCTTTTTCAAATAAAGATAGCAAGCGAACAAAGAAAAATTGATAATAGGAGTAAATTAGAAAGTTGCTTAAAATTGCATGCTCTATCTGAATCACGAAAGAAAAAAATTGGGTTCAGTGCAGGAGCTCTCAGTTGGATTGTGCCACATTATAGTGCTTCTCTATCTAATATAAATTAGAGCACCCACAGAACAATTGCAGCATACAAACTTTATATACTTTTTGCATAAAGGATGCACTTTTAAATATTGATTTGGCTCCCCTTGCATTAACATTTTCACTATATATTTATTTTTTCCTTAAATTGTAATGTTCCCATTTTATAGTAAGTCTGTGTAATTTTACTTATTTTATAATTATCATCCCTAGTTTTGATTTATAGGCTACCCATGCTACATATCTATTTATAAATTGATATTTTATATTGTCTTCCATTGATACCCTGCAGGCAATATGGTTATTTAAATAATGGAAATGATAGTTTTTATACCTTAAAAAGCACCCTACTTGCTTTTATAATTTATAACTCTCTTTTTTTTTTTACTTTATAGGCTACCACTGCTACATCTCTTTTTAACAATTATTTTTCATATGGTCTTTCACTGATACTCTGCAGGCAATTTGGATTTTGAAATAAGAGAAATTTTACATATCAAATCTATAAAACCACTCTTCTCTTTTTAAGGCTAACCCTGTTGCATAACTGTATGTATAACATTAGTCAACCTCAATTACATGCAGATATTTTTGTTTATTTCCCCCCTTTGCATGTAAGTTATGTAAGTTATCTTTATGTCTGCAAAATCCTTTACAAGCACCCTACTGGCTTTTCAAAGCTAAACCATTTCAAGGCTATCCCTTACATGCAATACACACACACACACACATATATATATATATATATATATATATATATATATATATATATATATATATATATATATATATATATATATATATATATATATACACACACACAGTTGTATGCAAAAGTTTAGGCACCCCTGACAATCTCCATGATTTTCATTTATAAATGATTGAGTGATCTATCAAATAACTGAAGCACACAGTAATATTTCAGTAGTGAAATGAGGTTTATTGGATTAACAGAAAATGTGCAATATGCATCTAAACGAAATTAGACAGGTGCATAAATTTGGGCATCCTTGTCATTTTGTTGATTTTAATACCTGTAACTAACTAGCACTGATTAATTGGAACACACAATTAGTTTGGTGAGCCCATTAAGCCTTGAACTTCATAGACAGGTGCATCCAATCATGAGAAAAGGTATTTAAGATGGCCAATTGCAAGATCTAGTTCTATTTGACTCTCCTCTGAAAAGTGGCAACATGGGGGCCTGAAAACAACTCTCAAATGACCTGAAAACAAAGATTGTTCAACATTATGGTTTAGGGGAAGGCTACAAAAAGTTATCGCAGAGATTTAAGCTGTCAGTGTCCACTGTGAGGAACATAGTGAGGAAATGGAAGACCACAGGCACAGTTCTTGTTACGGCCAGAAGTGGCAGGCGAAGTAAAATATTGGAGAGGCAAAGGCAAAGGATGGTGAGAAGGGTCAAAAAGCTACAACATCATCTTGCTGCAGATGGTGTCACTGTGCATCGTTCAACAATTCAGCGCACTTTGCACAAGAAGAAGCTGTATGGGAGAGTGATACGGAAGAAACCTTTTCTGCAGACACACCACAAACAGAGTCGCTTGAGGTATGCAAAAGCACATTTGGACAAGCCAGCTTCATTTTGAAAGAATGTGCTGTGGACTGATGAAACAAAGATTGAGTTATTTGGTCATAACAAGAGGCGTTATGCATGGCGGCAATAGAACACAGTGTTCCAAGACAAACACTTGCTAGTCACAGTAAAATTTGGTGGATGTTCCATCATGCTGTGGGGCTAGTGCCGGTACTGAGAATCTTGTTAAAGTTGAGGGTTGCATGGATTCCACTCAATATAAGCAGATACTTGAGAATAATGTTGAGGAATCAGTCACAAAGTTGAAGTTATGCCGGGGCTGGATATTTCAACAAGCCAATGACCCAAAACACGGCTCAAAATCTACTCTGGCATTTATGCAGAGGAACAAGTACAGTATTCTGGAATGGCCATCCCAGTCGCCAGACCTGAATATTATTGAAAATCTGTGGGGTTATTTGAAGTGGGCTGTCCATGCTTGGCAACCATCAAACCTAACTGAACTGTAGATGTTTTGCAAGGAGGAATGGTCCAAAATACCTTCATCCAGAATCCATACACTCATTACAGGCTATAGGAAGCATCTAGAGGCTCTTATTTCTGCTAAAGGAGGCTCTACTAAATATTGATGCAATATTACTGTTGGGGTACCCAAATTTATGCACCTGTCTGATTTTGTTTTGATGCATATTGCACATTTTCTGTTAATCCAATAAACCTCATTTCACTACTGAAATATTACTGTGTCCTTCAGTTATTTGATAGATCAAAATGAAATTGCTGATCCAAACACTCAATTATTTATAAATGATAATCGTGGAAATTGTCAGGGGTGCCTAAATGTTTGCATATGATTATATATATATATATATATATATATATATATATATATATATATAAAATGTTCATAATAGAGCACACTCCCACCTTAGAGACAGCTACCAGGGTGCAGACAAGTATAAGTACAATACTAGAGGTCTGCACTCACTGGATTTGTGCAAGTAGCATGCTTTATTGGCACATCAAAATACAAATAGTAAAGTTTCGGGGCTCAATCACCCCTTCATCAGACCACTTGGTCTGATGAAGGGGTGATTGATCCCCGAAACGTTACTATTTGTATTTTGATGTGCCAATAAAGCATGCTACTTGCACAAATCCAATGAGTGCATACCTTCTCTAGTATTATATATACCATTTTTAAGTTGATGCAATAAAGATTATATATATATATTTTTTTTAATAATTCTTTTATTGAGGATTGTTAGAAACATAACAAATACAAAGAATCTCATGACAAAAATTACAATATAACCACATGTGAATATGACAAACAATAGTGATGCTATTTCACACTTCCATAATACATATGGCAAAGTGAAATATCATTGTATAAGGCGTATTAACATTCAGCTAAACGGAATCCTCATTTTAACATTTTATTTAATTAAACGTAAGTAGCCATTAGCAAGATCCTTCCAGATCGGATGGACTTTAGAGAAAGCTCAATGGCTACAAGGGGGACCCACATCATGCAAACTATAATACAAGTTCGGCTCTTACTTGATACACACAGTAATGGATAACAGGAGTAGAAAGACTATTGGTAGTAGTACTCACATTAGGTGATAGATCTGGATGTTCTAGAACCAAAAACTTTCAGTGGGTCAGTAAACTTATTATATATACAGAAAGTATATGATGTAACTTGAAAATAAAAAAGTAGAAGGGGGGGATGTTCAGCGGATAAGCACTGCTCAGCGTGTGGGTTTCTTATATGTTTTAATTACAATATAAGATCGTAGGGAGAAGTATTGGTCATCGTCAGGGGGGGCAGATGACCAATAGGTAAAAAGATATAGAGGAATGGCAAGGGAGAGTAGTGGGGAGAAGAGAGGTGGGCATAAGTTAGAAGAGACTAAGGGACAAGTAAGTACCATTACACAATATTTATA
Organism: Bombina bombina; assembly: GCF_027579735.1. Classification (NCBI taxonomy): domain Eukaryota; kingdom Metazoa; phylum Chordata; class Amphibia; order Anura; family Bombinatoridae; genus Bombina; species Bombina bombina. The sequence goes on from NC_069502.1 coordinate 856,513,794, forward strand.
TAAATAAAACCTTACGAAGAATAAGTAAGAGACAGGATGGTCCCCAATTCCAAAATGAACAAAGTTAGTATAAACATAGAGAAGCTGCTTTAGAACCTGCAGCATTATAACATTTAACTGAACTTCTGACATTATCAAAGTATATAGTAAGCATATGGAAGTTTGACTAAGGACTGTGTCTGATTTTGACCAATTATCTGATTTTGTATATTGATAGCTATCATCTGTGTCTTCATGTTCATCTGGGCAGTAGTTGCTTGCACTGAATCACATATTACTCACTTTGGCCCTTTTGTAATGGAGGTTCAATGGCCCTTTGAATAGTCTAGGATACACTAAACCTAAACAAAACATACGATGCAATACGTAACAAAAAAAAAATAATTCATGAGTAACTTACATGTTATATAACAGCTTACTAATGTATGGCTCCCCAAGGACTAAAGAGTAGAGGTTTCTAGATTAATAGTATCATATAGTATGGAATATTAGCTACAGTGATCTAGGGCCCCTCACGGGTTGATACAATCCTGTATATTGCGCATATAAGTATAAATAGGAACAAAAAAAGGGTCTGGAATAGATGATTATTATGCAACCATCTCTAATTTAAAGAGTTCAGCTTGAGTAAGTGCAAGTATATAACACATAATGAATTGATCACTTTGTTGATATACATTCTTCAGAGTAATACACTGCCACAAAAAATAACTAGTGTAATTGTAAATCTTAATGATCATTTGCCTATGTCTATTATAATATTAGTGTAAGAATGGACAATAAACTGGTAGACACAGGAAGGTTTAAGCAAATGAGTAATAGGGCAGAAGCACACTATAACTATTATCCAATTATCTAGAGCAAACTAGGATATGCATAACATAGTACTATACTACACCTGTAGCGTATATAAATACGTTCCCACTCAGGAAGCTCTATAGCTGATGCAGTTACTCAAGACCACCTTTTATTGCAGCCAGAATTTATAACATTGTAAAGTGTGAATAACATAATATACTATTGTATAAAGCTGGCAGAGTAACATGCGCAGCACTCTGTACTAATAATGAAAGAATAATAGCACATCACTTTGTGGATATGCTGTGTGAGGGAAGTTAATAGTATTATCAGCTATGACAATAATATGTGAACATGTTAGGTGTGAGGGTGTTTGCAGTAAAAACAGCGCTACAACAGTTCTATAATATTTAAAGTAAAAAGTAAATAAGGATTCTTATAGTACTAACACTTATTGACCCATATAGTATAAGAATAGTGCAGGACTACAAACATTCAGTAGCCTAGTGATAATATCCTGTGTAGACGGAAATTATGCTTTCATGTTGTTATAAGACATAAAATTTTATTTTAAGGTAGTTAATTGGAAAAACAGGTTCAGTGTGTAGAGTGCAGTTCTCTCATACAAATTGAGAAGGCATACTGTTCTTTTACCCTATGCCGCAAGCTAGTAACATTGACCGTAGTTCAGCTTCCACAAGGTCTCCTATGTCGAGAACTGAGTTGTCGGAGGGCAACAGCCTGTAGCCAAGGCAGGGGTTTAAGAAGTGTCCAGGTGACAGATTGCTGGCCCCATATGGCTTGGAGAACCAACTCGCTGAATCAATAAAAATAATGGATAAGAAAGTTCCAGATGTTCCATTTTTCGATATAAGGTAGGTATCTGAAAGGATTAGATAGTAGTCAATGGGTTGCCTGATCCTCTGCCTAAATTTCATGTCCTCGTTTGAGCTAGGACTATGACCAGATCCATTCCTGAAGTGCCTCCTGCAAATAATCTGAGTACTCAAAGAAAGGATAGTCTCCGTCGGTGTGTAAGACATCTGGTGTCCCGCTGCGGTCTCTATCTTGTTGCTGTGGGTATAAGAAGATTGTGTTAGGACTAAATGGAGGGGTTTCACATTCTGTCTGATCGTCCCACAGCGGGTCCCATTTCCTTGAGGCGAGTGTCCCTGTACCTCGCATGTGGAAAGAGCTTCTGAAAAGTTATCGGGTATTGCTGTAGTTGTCTGAGGAGTAGAAAAGGAGACTTCAGACTTGATGTCCTCGGTAAGCGCCATTGTTTGGCGGTCTAGCTGGTCTGCTAGGGCTCGAAGTAAGGATCTTAACTGAAGTTCCATGTCTGATCAAACAGAAGTAGGTTTCTCTCTGCGGATATGGTCTAGAGCTCCCAATAAGTTGTCACAACGATGCTTGTTCTCTTGTAGGCCTATGAGTTATTGAAAAATGGCCGCAGCAGCGTAGCGCACGCCTTAGGTGAAACCAAAAATAACGACTGTTTACCACCTCAGGGTGAATATAAGAGGTCAGATCTATATATATATATATATATATAGCAATAGAAAAAACGAGATGCAGACGACTTTTCCAAAAAATCAAAAACTCGATTTTATTTCATTAAAAAATCCATGTATACACGATCAAAGAGCATGTCTCACAACACCAGCATAGACTTGTAGAAAAACTGCTGCTGACAAGTTTCGCCACTCACGTCGTAATCATAGCTACAGATAAGATCCCTGCTTACCTTTTTAAGGTTGCTGGGAAAACCCAATTGGTTAAAACTTAATTGGCAAGTAATGCTGGAATAGGTATTTAACCCTATGTATACTGTGAAAATCCTTAATACTAAAGCCCTTTATAATGCAATATGAAGTTTCCTATTCACATGAATTTAAATGAATCAAATCACATTAAGTTTGCTTCAAATATTCATTTGGAAGACATTTAGACTTTATGCATTTATGCACAGGAAAATATGTGATATTCAAGTTAACTAGAACAAGGGGGGGTATTTAACCCTGTATTCACTGTAAACATTTTTTAAAAATATATTTATTTATATATATATATATATATATATATATATATATATATATATATATATATATATATATATATATATATATATATATATATATATATATATATATATATATATATATATATACAGGGAGTGCAGAATTATTAGGCAAATTAGTATTTTGACCACATCATCCTCTTTATGCATGTTGTCTTACTCCAAGCTGTATAGGCTCGAAAGCCTACTACCAATTAAGCATATTAGGTGATGTGCATCTCTGTAATGAGAAGGGGTGTGGTCTAATGACATCAACACCCTATATCAGGTGTGCATAATTATTAGGCAACTTCCTTTCCTTTGGCAAAATGGGTCAAAAGAAGGACTTGACAGGCTCAGAAAAGTCAAAAATAGTGAGATATCTTGCAGAGGGATGCAGCACTCTTAAAATTGCAAAGCTTCTGAAGCGTGATCATCGAACAATCAAGCGTTTCATTCAAAATAGTCAACAGGGTCGCAAGAAGAGTGTGGAAAAACTAAGGCGCAAAATAACTGCCCATGAACTGAGAAAAGTCAAGCGTGCAGCTGCCAAGATGCCACTTGCCACCAGTTTGGCCATATTTCAGAGCTACAACATCACTGGAGTGCCCAAAAGCACAAGGTGTGCAATACTCAGAGACATGGCCAAGGTAAGAAAGGCTGAAAGACGACCACCACTGAACAAGACACACAAGCTGAGACGTCAAGACTGGGCCAAGAAATATCTCAAGACTGATTTTTCTAAGGTTTTATGGACTGATGAAATGAGAGTGAGTCTTGATGGGCCAGATGGATGGGCCCGTGGCTGGATTGATAAAGGGCAGAGAGCTCCAGTCCGACTCAGATGCCAGCAAGGTGCAGGTGGAGTACTGGTTTGGGCTGGTATCATCAAAGATGAGCTTGTGGGGCCTTTTCGGGTTGAGGATGGAGTCAAGCTCAACTCCCAGTCCTACTGCCAGTTTCTGGAAGACACCTTCTTCAAGCAGTGGTACAGGAAGAAGTCTGCATCCTTCAAGAAAAACATGATTTTCATGCAGGACAATGCTCCATCACACGCGTCCAAGTACTCCACAGCGTGGCTGGCAAGAAAGGGTATAAAAGAAGAAAATCTAATGACATGGCCTCCTTGTTCACCTGATCTGAACCCCATTGAGAACCTGTGGTCCATCATCAAATGTGAGATTTACAAGGAGGGAAAACAGTACACCTCTCTGAACAGTGTCTGGGAGGCTGTGGTTGCTGCTGCATGCAATGTTGATGGTGAACAGATCAAAACACTGACAGAATCCATGGATGGCAGGCTTTTGAGTGTCCTTGCAAAGAAAGGTGGCTATATTGGTCACTGATTTGTTTTTGTTTTGTTTTTGAATGTCAGAAATGTATATTTGTGAATGTTGAGATGTTATATTGGTTTCACTGGTAAAAATAAATAATTGAAATGGGTATATATTTGTTTTTTGTTAAGTTGCCTAATAATTATGCACAGTAATAGTCACCTGCACACACAGATATCCCCCTAAAATAGCTATAACTAAAAACAAACTAAAAATTACTTCCAAAACTATTCAGCTTTGATATTAATGAGTTTTTTGGGTTCATTGAGAACATGGTTGTTGTTCAATAATAAAATGAATCCTCAAAAATACAACTTGCCTAATAATTCTGCACTCCCTGTATATATATACACACACACATATACATACACATATATATATACATATAGATGAAGCGTTTAAACCTAATACCCTAACATAAACCCCAAGTCTAAACACCCCTAATCTTCTGCCCCCAACATCGCAAAACCTAAATAAAGTTATTAACCCCTAATGTGCCGCGCCCAACATCGCAGCCACTAATAAAAGTTATTAACCCATATTCTGCCGCTCCCCGACATCGATGCCACTAATAAAAGTTATTAACCCCTATCCCCTCACACCCCAACATCGACGACACTATAATAGTTATTAACCCCTATTCCATCGCTCCCCAACATCACCAACGCTATAATAAAGCTATTAACCCCTATTCCGCTGCTTCCTGACATCGCTGCCACTAAATAAAGTTATTAATCCAGAAACCTCTGGCCTGCCACATCACCACCACTAAATAAACCTATTAACCCCTAAACCACCAGCCCACCACATCACAAAAAAATAAATTAAACTATTTACCCCTAAATTTAACAACCCCCTAACTTTAAATTAAAATTACAATATCCTTATCTTAAAATAAATAAAAACTTACCTGTGAAATTAAAAAAACCTAAGTTTAAACTAACAACCTAACAGAACTATAATACTAAACTATTATACTAAAATTAAAATAACTACCAATTAAATAAACTAAATTACACATAAAAAAAACTAACACTACTAAAAATTATTAAATCTAAAATTACAAAAAAATACTAAATTACAAAAAATAACAAACACTAAATTACAAAAAATAGCAAACAAAATTATTCAAAATAAAAACAATTACACCTAATCTAATAGCCCTTTATAAATAAAAAAGCCCCCCCCCAAAAAAAAACCCTAGCCTACAATAAACAACCTATAGCCCTTAAAAGGGCCTTTTTGTAGGGCATTGCCCTAAAGAAATCAGCTCTTTTACCTGTAAAAAAAATACAAAGACCCCCCAACAGTAAAACCCACCACCCAACCAACCCCTCAGAATAAAAAACCTAACTCTAACAAAAACCTAAGCTACCCAATGCCCTGAAAAGGGCATTTGTATGGGCATAAAGCTCTTTTGCATTACCCTTAAAAGGGCATTTATCTCTTTTAAAAAAGCCCAAACCCTAATCTAAAAAAAAAACACCCCAAAAAAGTAAAACAAAAACCTAACACTAAACCCGACGATCCACTTACAGTTTCTGAAGTCCGGAGATCCAGGCGACGAGAAGTCTTTATCCAGGAGGCGAGGTCTTCATCCATTCAGGTGGCATCTTCTATCTTCATCCCGGCGGCGCGGAGCGGGTCCATCCTTCAAGACATCCGTCGCGGAGTGTCCTCTTCATACGGTTGCCGCCGTACACTGGAAATTCTATTTTCTAATTCTATTCTAATTCTATTTACTGAAATTCTATTGGCTATTCAAATCAGCCAATAGAATTTCAGTAGCTCTCATCCTATTGGCTGATTTAAACAGCCAATAGGATTTCAGTAGCTCTCACCCTATTGGGTGATTTGAATTTAAAAAATCAAAAAGCCAATAGAAATGCAAGGGACGCCATTTTGAAAAGATTCAGTGTATGGCGGCAACCCTATAAAGAGGACGCTCCACGCCGGATGTCTTGAGGGATGGACCTGCTCCGTGCCGCCGGGATGAAGATAGAAGATGACGCAATGCAAAAGAGCTAAATGCCCTTTTAAGGGATATGCCCATACCATTGCCCTTTTATTTTGAATAATTTCGTTTGCTATTTTTTGTAATTTAGTGTTTGTTATTTTTTGTAATTTAGTATTTTTTTGTAATTTTAGATTTAATAATTTTTAGTAGTGTTAGTTTTTTTTAAGTGTAATTTAGTTTATTTAATTGGTAGTTATTTTAATTTTAGTATAATAGTTGGATAATTTCGTTTGTTATTTTTCATAATTTTCTATTTTTGTTATTTTAGATTTAAATTGTTTTAGTAGTGTTAGATTTTTTTAAAAGTGTAATTTAGTTTATTTAATTGGTAGTTATTTTAATTTTAGTATAATAGTTGGTAGGTTAATTGTTAGTTTAAACAAAGTTTTTGTTTATTTTAAGATAGGGATATTGTAATTTTAATTTAAAGTTAGGGGGTTATTAGGTTTAGGGGTTAATAGTTTAATTTAGTTTTTTTGAATGGGGGGCTGGCGGTTTCGGGGTTAATAGCTCTATTATAGTGTCAGCGATGGGATGCGGAGGAATATGGGTTAATACATTTATTATAGTGGTGGCGATGTCGAAGAGCGGCGGAATAGGGGTTAATATCTTTTATTAGTGGCGGCAATGTCGGGAGCGGCAGATTAGGGGTTAATAACTTTATAATAGTGTTTGTGATGCGGGAGGGTGGCGGAATAGGGTTTAATAGGTAGTTTATAGGTGTTAGTGTACTTTGTAACATTTTAGTTATGATTTTTGTGTAACAGTTTTGTTGCGCAAAACTCATAACTACTGGTCTCAGAAGGTGGAACAGATTGTGTCGGTATAGACTGTAACGCAAGCATTTTAGCCTCACCGCATAACCTGCAATACCGGCGCTATAGAAATCCCACTCAAAAACGTCATTTTTTTGAGTGTGGGATTGACGTTGCATTACAGGCTAAAATGCTTGCGGTATAGCTATACCGACACGACTCGTAATGGCTGCCTTACGGTTTTTACATTAAAATGGCCATTTTTTCAGCATTAAAACCGTAACGCAAAACTTGTAAAATTTAGGTGTTTGTTTTAAAATGTAAAATAGGGTATTATAAATATTATTTAACTAGATGTGATGAATATTAAAATAGCACATTTCAATGAACTTATCTACATTATTAGTTTTAAAGAAATACAAAATTAATATTCTTTTTCCAAGTTTTGTTACTTAAAGGGACACTGAACCCAATTTTTTTCTTTCGTAATTCAGATAGAGCATGCAATTTTAAGCAACTTTCTAATTTACGCATATTATCATTTTTCTTTGTTCTCTTGCTATCTTTATTTGAAAAAGAAGGAATCTAAGCTTTTTTTGGTTCGGTCCTCTGGACAGCACTTTTTTATTGGTGGATGAATTTATCCATCAATCAGCAAGGACAACCCAGGTTGTTCACCAAAAATGGGCCGGCATCTAAACTCACATTCTTGCATTTCAAATAAAGATACCAATAGAATGAAGAACATTTGATAATAGGAGTAAATTAGAAAGTTGCTTAAAATTTCATGCTCTATCTGACTCACGAAAAAAAAAAATTGGGTTCAGTGTCCCTTTAAATAAATTCCTACTTTCAAAAACAGAACTATTGGTTTGAAAAATGTTTCTGTTGAAATTGAAATAAGAACATTTCATTATGAAAAGAAGCTAAATAGTTGAGAAAGACCTAGGATATTATTTAATTTCATATGCATTACATTTGAATAGCCTTAAAAATAATAAACTGCATTCTGTTTAAATTCCATGAATTTTATAGAATTTAGAGGAAAAATGCAAAGTGATTTTTTTCTTTTTTGTAGATTAAGAAAGGTTAGCATAGTGCAATCTTTGTATTTTTACATTTTCTAAAATGTGTTTGTTATGTAACTTGAGTTCCGTCGCCAAGGAAACCCATGTGACATGAGATGCAGATACGAAACTTTGTTTTGCTAAAGAAATTACTATCTTAATTGTTCTTTGTATTCTGCTATTCTGTCTTTTGTTCAGCCTGTTCATGATGTATTATGGTGTGAGCCGCAAAGATCAATCACATATATTTCTCTTATCAAGAAATGTTTTTAAGTATATAAGCCTCCAGCATACACATTTAAGTCTCTAAATCTAATTAGCTTGCAAATATTTAATTTGTATATGCTCTTCTCTTGGATTAACTATATAATGATGTTTGAACATGCTCCTCTGCAAGTATTTGAAGCTGTAGGCTGCATTTTTTTCATTTAATGACAGCTTGGAGTTTAGAAATCATGAATTTTTTTAGTGAAGAACATGCACATTAACCCCTTAATGACCGAGGACGTGCAGGGTACGTCCTCAAAAAAAAGGCAGTTAACGCCTGAGGACGTACCCTGCACGTCCTCGGTGTGGAAAGCAGCTGGAAGCGATCCTGCTCGCTTCCAGCTGCTTTCCGGTTATTGCAGTGATGCCTCGATATGGAGGCATCCTGCAATAACCTTTTACGGCCATCCGATGCAGAGAGAGCCACTCTGTGGCCCTCTCTGCACCGGACATCGATGGCCGGTTTCGTTGGTGGGTGGGAGCCGACTTGGGAGGCGGGTGGGCGGCCATCGGTGTGCCGCATGACGTCAAGGGGGGCGGGATCGGGGGCGCGATCGTCGGGCGCGCGCGCGTGCACGGAGGGTGGCGGGCGGGCGCGTGCACGGGGCGGGAGCGGGTGGGAACCGCTACACTACGGAAAATGTTTTAATAAATAAACCTAATCTAAGCACAAAAAGTGATCATGGAGGGGATCATGGAGGGGTGGGGGGTTGGTTTTGTGTGGGGGGAAGCTACACTACAGAAACTTTTAATAAATGTATAAAAAAAACATTTTTTTCTTCTAAACTGGGTACTGGCAGACAGCTGCCAGTACCCAAGATGGCGCCCATTAAGTTAGAGTGGGAGGGTTATAGAGCTTTTTAGGGGGGATCAGTGAGGTTGGGGTCTAAGGGGGGATCGTACACATCAGCATATGTAAATATGCTTCTTTTTTTTTTTTAAAAAAAAGGGCCAAATACCTTTTATTTTAGTACTGGCAGAGTTTCTGCCAGTACTTAAGATGGCGGGGACAATTGTGGGGTGGGGGAGGGAAGAGAGCTGTTTGGGAGGGATCAGGGGGTCTGATGTTTCAGGTGGGAGGCTGAGCTCTACACTAAATCTAATATTAACCCTGCAAGCTCCCTACAAGCTACCTAATTAACCCCTTCACTGCTAGCCATAATACACGTGTGATGCGCAGCGGCATTTAGCGGCCTTCTAAATACCAAAAAGCAATGCCAAAGCCATATATGTCTGCTATTTCTGAACAAAGGGGATCCCAGAGAAGCATTTACAACCATTTGTGCCATAACTGCACAAGCTGTTTGTAAATTATTTCAGTGAGAAACCTAAAATTGTGAAAAATTTAACTTTTTTTTTTATTTGATCGCATTTGGCGGTGAAATGGTGGCATGAAATATACCAAAATGGGCCTAAATCAATACTTTGGGTTGTCTTCTAAAAAAAAATATATACATGTCAAGGGATATTCAGGGATTCCTGAAAGATATTAGTGTTCCAATGTAACTAGCGCTAATTTTGAAAAAAAGTGGTTTGGAAATAGCAAAGTGCTACTTGTATTTATGGCCCTATAACTTGCAAAAAAAGCAAAGAACATGTAAACATTGGGTATTTCTAAACTCAGGACAAAATTTAGAAACTATTTAGCATGGGTGTTTTTTGGTGGTCGTAGATGTGTAACAGATTTTTGGGGTCAAAGTTAGAAAAAGTGTGTTTTTTTCCATTTTTTCCTCATATTTTATAATTTTTTTTATAGTAAATTATAAGATATGATGAAAATAATGGTATCTTTAGAAAGTCCATTTAATGGCGAGAAAAACGGTATATAATATGTGTGGGTACAGTAAATGAGTAAGAGGAAAATTACAGCTAAACACAAACACCGCAGAAATGTAAAAATAGCCTTGGTCCCAAACGGACAGAAAATGGAAAAGTGCTGTGGTCATTAAGGGGTTAAAGCTCACGGTGCAACACCTCCCTAGAAACATGGCCTTGTTAGTGAAGTAGGTAGCGCGTCAGTCTTATAATCTGAAGGTTGTGAGTTCAAGCCTTACAAAAAGCACTTGATCTTTTAAAATACTCCTTTGATTAAGCACATACGATCTGGAACCTCCAACAGCACATTCAGAGCCATTACAGCTTCCGTGTTGGATCTGGACCTAAAGTCAGGATTGACCTACATGCAGAGTCTGTTTGGTGATACCGGTGTGGGGTAGGGTGCTATGCCCCAAATTTGCACCATCCTTGCAGCTGGAAGGTTTGTGTGAACTCTTTGACTCACCTCTTCATAATCTATGGAACTGGGTGAATGTGGCGATTGTAAAATAGACATTAGGTGACTTCTATTATAAACTACGCCACTTATGCTTACGCTTACGAGGATCTGCCGATCTGAGACTTTCTATGTACAGCTGTATTCACGAGTCACTCTTATTTTTTTTTTAAATGTTATATCCCTTAGGTGACATTGCTATTAGAACTAATTTAGCATAACTTGCTAGCAGTGGATCGCTTCATATGATTTTAGACATTAAATACGACACTAACTAGAATTGAACCTATATGACATGATATGATTTTCTTTACTGCCTTGCTATATTGTAAATATACTTAATTAAGTGTAGATTTCAGGATCATATAATCAATATCAATTGGTATGTCTATGGGATTGTTTTTCCAACGATACATATTAGAACTGCTATCTATCATTGTTGTCACTTCAGGGACTTTGTATCTTACAGCGAAACCTGATTTACTTGTTACCATCTTGAATATATAGACCCTAGTGATGGCAAGAGAGCCTGAGGTTTGAGGGACACTATTTGTTCTCATTTGTTAATTTCTAATCTTTTAAATTATCATTTGAAAATTTGGTCACATGCTCCTTATCTATATAGTATCTTCCTATGTCTCATACCCAAGCTGTTTAGTTGAGATTATATATGCAGTAAAAAAAAATAATAAAAAAATACTCCGTTGATACATGGTGGAATGATATTTGCTTTATTTGGATAAACTGTTTCTTCTGAAATGTAAACTACTAACTTTCACTTCAAGATAGACCCGGGATAAATAGAAATATTGTTGTCAGCTATGACAGAAAAGGCCAGCTTTCTATATAGGAAGCTGCATGCATCAAAGATGTATTGGACCCATACCAATAATTTTTTATGGGTTGGTGGTGCACTTTCAATTCCTAATCACAGATAAGATTGAAGGCAAATGATTTTATTTTAAAAAAAGACACAAGGAGAAATTATAAAGGAAGCTATCTATGCAAGAAATTGATATCTTCATGTAATGTGTCTGGTTCCCAAGTAAAAGGTGCAGACGGCATAATTTGTAGTGTTTGCAGAATGCCTTTTTATCTGTCTATCCACCCTAATCCCCATGTGGGCCACTGCCACCTTTACTCTTTCTTTATTCTTTAGGTAAAAAAAAGATGGTCCTGTCTTAGCTGGTAGGGTCAATGAACAATATAAATATAAACACAATTCAGATTAAAGCAAGGGAGAGTTACACATCAAGCTTGTTTGCAACAACATAACCTGTTTTTTTCCATTTGATATTGGTTTATAAATATTCATTGTTAATGTTAGATATATTCTACATTTATATTAGTTTAGCATTAAGTAATCTTGACTTCAGAAAAATGACAAAGGAGAATTCCTTCCTTAACCAATAGTTGAACCCAGACTGACTGGGTAATATCCAGGAATCCTATCCACCCGACCATATGGGAAAACTCCAGATAGCTCCTGATAGCTCCAGCATACATGGGTGATTATCAAAAATCTCAAAGATGTTCGTAATCTAATTTGTCTGGATGGTTAACATTAGATTGCATATATTTGTTTTTTATATGCTCTTCTGTTGGTTTAACTTTATAATGATGTTTGAACATGCTCCTCTGCAAGTATTTGAAGCTGTAGGGTGCTTTTTTTCCCTTTAACGGCAGCTTGGAGTTTAAAAATCCTTAATTATTTTAGTGAAGAACATGCACATTAAGGTTTGCGGTACAACACCTCCATATAGGCCTTGTTACCGCCTGAGTCACAGCATATGAAAGCATGGCACATCTTGCAGAGCATGTCATACATGTTTTAAACATGTTGCCTTTTTCATTAATGTGTGTAGTATAGATAAGGGATATTAAATATAAAGTACAAAACACAATTTTTCTAGCAATCATTCAGCTAAACTGAATAATAAAAGGTACACTCTTTATCTCTGTGCACAGCAGAATAAACTCATCTATTTGTCTTTCGCATATAGTCTTTTTTTTGTGTAAATAATTTTTATTGAGAAAATGAGGTTCCAAAAAGAATAATTTAACGTATCCACGCAGGGATATACATGTGCTTGAATATCACAGTGTTTGTCTATAACCTTGGGCAAGTTTAGGTAATAACAGAGTACAAATAGCTAAGAGGATTAATGTACTGATGTCCAAGAATTTAACCTCTTAAGGACATATGACGGAATTTTTCCGTCATCAAACAATTGAGCAAACTGAAAGCTGTGTCCTTAAAGGGTTAAATACAGGTAAGGCGTACATAATCAACAATTTGTAAGCAGTAATTTATTGTAATGAAATTGGGGAAGTTGTTGTTTAAGGAAAGTCTAACTAGAAGTGCCCAGGGTCACCATAATGATTTCTCAGTTTACAATATTATGTCTTATAACAGGGGAGGGATGTTTAGCGGGCAAGAGCCGCTCAAAAGTAGGGGAGAGGACGGGGGGTCAGAGGAGGGGTGGGAGTTGCGAATGTATAGTAGAGGGAATGCACTCGGGAGTGCACCATATGTTAGGCCGATGAGGTGAACCAAGTCCTTCGGTGTCCTCACAGGGTCAGTAGTGGGGGCTTAAATAATAATCAAAGTTGTTAGGGGATATACTTGTATAATCAAGTGTTTAATGGAATAAAGGGGCTAAAGGTGTAGAAAGGGGGGACAGGGGGAGGGGGAAAGAGGGGATCTCCATCCGGGGAGAAAGAGTACTGTATTCTGTGGGAGGGAGGAAAGATTCTGAAAGCACTAATCTTCGGATTAGAACAGGTCTATAAACAGTGAGACCTGAACCACATGAATCAAAAACATTTCTATACATGTCAAGTGCACAATAACTCTGCACATAACGATAACATAATTGAGAGCATGACAATATGGTAGTGAAGATAAGAACTGTGTCAGTAGTATACCCTGTACTAGCTAACCTTCCATGTGTTGGAGCTTAACGTGACTCTGAGGTGAAGTCAGGGGTAGCGAGGTAGTTTATACATTTCTAATGAATGCGAATTCTGTGCTACAGTAGAAACCTGCATTGGTGATCATTAAGGCCTAAGAGTATAGAACACAAATACGGTCAGGAGTACCAATAAGGTCAGTCCAATGGAATACTTCCTGAGTTAGTGGTAAATGGGGAAAGCTAGTAATACAGGAATTAGAACCAAATTGAGCGTGAGGTTAAATCTATAATACTCTAATGCTAAAATTAAATACCTTATCTGTGGAAGGAGAGACTTTGGGGTAAAATACCAACAGCACTACTAAGACAACTGTATGACCTATCAATTACAATGAGCAGGATATTTTCTCATTATCTATAGATAAATTGATTAATCTTCCGTGGGTTAAATTTTAACTCTACAATGAAGTGAAGTTATGGATAACAGAACAGTTAGTACCTCTCTGATGAATATAAGGTCCATGGTACGAGAGTAGCCGGTATCCTAAGTGAGTAAGGCCCGGGTATGTAAAGCACAGGTGAGGTCAGGGGTTCTGAAAAGACCAGATTACTAGGTCTCTTTCTGGGCAAGTGGTAGGTGAAGGAGGTAAACTATGCAGTAGTTGATATTAAATGAGAGATGAGGCCCAGGCCATAGAGGATACTGAGCATAGTTGCAAAATTATAGTAGATGAATTATGATGTATATTAATGGGCATTGTAGAGAGACCCCTTCGCAGTATCACTGTGTGCAGTGAGGGTTAGTGTAGACAATCACTGTGTAATGATAATAAGTTACATATGTTATATGAGGGTTCTCTGTCAGTAATATAATGTTCTATACTGCATTATCTCTATGTGCAGCGAGGGTTGGTGTGGACAATCACTGTGTACACTGTGTAATGACAAGGACAAGCTAAATGTATGATATGAGGGTTCACTGTCAGTAACAGTATGTTCTATACTGCAGTATCACTGTGTGCCCTGTAATTCATTTCCTCCAATTGCAACAAATGCACAAATATATGTAATACTCAGGAACATATACAGTACTACTAACCAGGATTTCACTGTATTGTTATACACTAATCCTGTTAGAGTCTGTTTACACACTATGTCTTCTGTGATGTGATGTCACAATCTGTCCACCAATCGTGATGCACAGAACCAGCACATGCCCACACCACAGCCACACACAGCGTAGATAGGCTGTATGAGGGGCGGCTCTGGATGCTGCACCATGATTGGTGAATAGCAGACAGCATGCCTGTATTTAAAAGGGTGGCATTTGGGGCTTCTGCTTGTTACTATTCATATTGAAAAAGGCCAGTACTTGGGCCGAAACTAGTTGTGCATTTTATTAGTGTTATTGCATGTTTTTTCACCCCTGGCACCTGATGCCGACGACTGCAGCTATCGGCCAGGAAACAGGGGGGTGAATACATGCACTTTTTTATCTCACTTGATCATTTTGGTTGGTGGGGTTTAATTTATTATATAGAGGTTGTTTCCTCATTTTTACCTTTAATTATTACTGGTCCTAGTGCCAGTACCATTCTTATATTATCGTTGTAGAGAGACGTAATGTAGATTAAATACCTGGTCCGTGGGAGTATAAACAAGAGGTTAGAATAACAACAGTGTGGGGGGCGGAGCCTATGGTTGAAGTTGCAGGACGCATTTCTGTGGAGCTCCTGGCTCTAATTGTCTTTAAAAGCCTTAATTGCAAGATATTCGTCTAAAACAGAGTAAAACTATGCTCTGCAATAGCCTGTGACAATTGGAAGTACAAATCCACATTGAGAGTGCTGATCGCCTATGTTCTTTAGCTGTGCCACAAAGTGATCGCTACCTTCTGCAAGGCTGACCGTCTGTGTGGCCAGGGCTGCTGCATTATACCTCCCCCAGGAAACTGGGTTACAAGGCAGTTGTTTAACACTGCTTCAAAAGACCCCTAAATGGGATGATACTAAGGGAGCTGTACACAAGACACACTTAAACCATAGCTTTATCACATTTATTCAGAAAACTGATCAGATGGCGCCTACTTATTTGACGCTTAATGCTGTGACCCGCTTGCTGGATGAGCACTTTGCGAGACTGCTCCATTCATGGTCCACTGCATGGGATGACCTACGGGCAGTTGCAGTGCGAAGGGGTATCAAGTATCCTATGTCCACAGTGAAGAATGGGAAAACAAATGGAGGGCATAGTACACATGGGCACTTTTCAGATCAAGTGGTGCCCTCACGCCATGACCAAGTTCCGGCTAAGATTAGTGCCATACTTACCACCCAGCAAACTACCCAATTAGAGCAAGCTGCAACAGAAGGAGGAGGAGATGGTCCAATAATTATACCCGACAGAAATAAGCAAGATCTGGAGTTGTCTACTGAGCAACCTGTAGCGTGGAGCGTTAAAGCTACAGCACAAACATCACATGTGCAGGAAACTATTTGGATTGAGAACACTCTACTTGTTCAAAAGAATATCCAGTGGAATCGGAGTAACTCCACTACATATCAAAGAGCTCCGGTTAAGCATGTAACCGCTGGCAGGCAGGATCCATGGTTTCCTGTCGCACGGATTGCGATTTGGAGCGGAGAAGCTAAGACACTAGTACCATACCCTGACAAAGACTCCCGGTTTGAGAGTTCTGTCATTGCCCAAAGGAACTTTCAATATTATTGCAACTCTCCCACTACATACCATCTGACTCTAGTAAAGCTTGGTATCGGGTAAGCAGTGTATACTGGGACTGGTATGCATATATGCCCATAACTGACCGTATCATAAGCCGATCAACATTGTGTGGGTTAATTACTGGGACTGCTTCACTCAAATAAACACAACCACGCTTGACTTAAGGACAGTTATTTTTGCTAAACCCCAACTCATTAACAAATTGCTGTAACTGTGGGGACTATAAATATGTGCACCCATAATTTACTATATAAACCCCTATAACATTGTAGTTTTTTAAAAATGCTATTCTTACTATGTGGCGAAGTCAACCTCCTATGTACATTTATATACATATTGCATTTGTTGTTCATCAAACTAATTCCATTAAGGGCTAGGATCTTATTACTTATTGTTTCCCCCTGAGTTGTCTATGCCCAGCAGGTTGCATTGAGCTTATGTTAGGTTAGAATATAGTTAGCTTATACCTCCTACTGATATGTTAATATACTATACCTAAGTTACTAGCTACATGCTTAATGCTTTCACCTAAGGCTCTAGTCACCCTGCTATTTATTATCTTCATCAGAGGTATCTATTTCCCAGCAGGCTTCTTAATACCTTAGTAAGCTTGAAATGTAACCTTAACTGCCAACTGCTATGGTGACATAATACTCTCAAGTTATTGTCCACAGGATCTAAATTTGTAAATGTGCTTATACTATATGTGGATAGTGTCTTAATTAGATTTCTAGAAATGATAGGTCCAAATGAGTATCACAATGCTAATATATATAAAATCTTAGGCTAATGAGTAGGCACAAAACAAATATTCATTATAGAGAAGGGAGGTTATACAGCAACCGCAATTAGATTGCTATAAGAATAGACAGGGATTTCAGCACATATTTTTATATTTATTTATAAATAGCTCAGCAGCATTCTGAGCTCCGCTAAATAGCGGAAAGTGTGATCTAAACCCGTTCACCACATTCCCATATGTCACCCAGAGTCTATATAGGTCAAAAGAAATTAAATTATATATCAGCCAATGAAAAAACACATGAACCAAAGAATGAGGAAACGTGAATGGTCAAATGCATTAGCAAGACACAAAATGTAATCTATTTACTTTCTTGTTGCTGCCCGACCTTCTATGTGGGAAAAACGAGGCGAATGTTGAAAGATAGGGTCTCTGAACACAGAGACGATATCAAGGCAGCAGAAGATGGTGAAATCAGAAGTGGAGTAGCCCTCCACTTCATGAAACACCATAGGTGTAATCCCCTGGACCTAAGAGTAACGGGTATTGAACACTGTTCCCTTCTTGGCAGAGGAGGAGACATCGATAATATACTACTTAGAAAGGAAACTGAATGGATGTACAAGCTACAGACTCTAATGCCCAAAGGGCTCAATGAAAAATTTGAATTTGCTGCATTCCTTAAATAAAATGACTATAAATATATGATCACAAATCATCATAATATGCAGCACATTCTTATGAGTTTCTTTTCAATCTGCCAATTTGTCATAATTACTACTATCTGTAAAAGTGCAGCACTTTTGATTTATACCTGCTCTAATATCTAGCGGGTGTATTTTAAAACACCTTAATAATGACTTTTGAACTAATTAAATAAATTCAGTAATATTTGTATATTTTTTATGAAACACATGAATCTATGGACAAACAATATGTTTGTAAAACAGTCGTCCTTATGTACTATAATTTATTGACAAGGACGTAAAATGTTTTATTATAGTATACATTGCAACACTTTAAATTTTGTTTTTTTATGGTTGCTTGACTATAAATATTTATCACTGTATATAAATTCACCAAATTCTCCTCTTTATATATACAAGAGGGCTGCGGCTCAGTAAAGGTTTACTACTGGCTACTACTGTTTCCGATATCCTCCTATGAGCTTTAAGAAGGAGGGTTATAATGCGGCTGCACTGAGAATCAGCATCCGCTTTTGCCCTGAGGAAACCCCTGTGCTTTCTGGCTGTCACGTGGGGGGTGAAACGTACGTCGGCAGTGACGTAGGAAGTGGAGATGGACGTGCATGAAGGACAGATCGCTGTGGCGTCCACGCTGTGCTAAATCTAGTATGATGGTGAACAGAAGCCTATTCGCACACAGAAACCAATTGGAAATCCTATCACAGGAAACTAACACACGGTTGTATAACTAACTGAGTATTTATCAACTGACTTTTCAGCCCGTTAAAGTTTTGGATATCAGAGGGTGCTTTGATGCATCATTTGTACACACGGCTCCAAGTTATGGGACACAGTTATGCTGTTTAAAGGGTGATCTATCTACACCGCTACATTAACCACTTGTGTACAAGTTTCCTTATTTCCATCTGGCACCATATGCATCAAGTATAATGGGCTACAAATGCTCTTTATTTATCATTAATATATATGCAACTGTGAAAGACGAAAAAAGATTTGTTTTGGGGTAGTCCTAACATAGATCCAGAAAGTAATTATTCATGACACCGGATACCTTTAATCATTGGTGGTGCCCGCTGAATACTGGAGTTGTTATCTTCTATCCCCTTAACTTTTTCTTGTCTTTGGAAATTATTGTATAAATTAGCATATGTATATTGCTCAATGTTTATTTTTACAGTTAGTCTGTATACACTGGGGCTAAGAAACATAGATCCTGATTTACTATTACATGACACCTGATACCTCTCATATAGTTGGTGGTGCCCGCTGTTACTGGAGTTATTTCATTGGCCCCCTACAGACTATACTGTTTTCTTCCAAATAATTTTGAGGAGGATTATTGCACAATTTGGCCAAATTTAGGTAAGGTGCACATAATTTAGCATTATATCTAACACTTTAATTCAGTCTTTTAAGTGTTTTTTACTTGTTGTCTAATTTATACATGAGCTGTCTTGACATAGATCCTCAATGATCACTATGGTGGCAGATTTTACGCTCACACGTAACCACCCACTAGTGGAGGTGTTGTCAGTATAGACAGTTTATTCCTTTATAGTTTTCTTGTTTCGCTCTGTGTGTTCTACAATAAAACTGCACAGTGGAATCTGTGCTAATGCATTTGACCATTCACGTTTCCTGATTCTTTGGTTCATGTGTTTTTTCATTGGCTGATATATATTTTAATTTCTTTTGACCTATATAGACTCTGGGTGACATATGGGAATGTGGTGAACGGGTTTAGATCACACTTTCCACTATTTAGCGGAGCTCAGAATGCTGCTGAGCTATTTATAAATAAATATAAAAATATGTGCTGAAATCCCTGTCTATTCTTATAGCAATCTAATTGCGGTTGCTGTATAACCTCCCTTTCTCTATAATGAATACCTAAATAATTTAAGGGTCTGCACATTTGCTATTTTTCCTTCATATAAGGTTTTATAACACCTGGGAGTTGCCATATAGCCCATGGTAAAGAATAAATATCTGGCTTTACTAGCCTCCCTTTTCCTATCTTATCTTCACAAAACAAATATGCTGCCAACCTCACACTATATTAATTCTATGTCATGTTAGCAGAGAATACAGCCAGCTCCCAGAGGGGTGTCCTACTATGCATATTTAAAAACCTGATTGTTTGGTAGATATTTTTACATGCCCTTTGGGGTACATTACTCCTTCTTTAAGTCACGTTTACATAATATAGCACTCAATATGACTAGGTTGATTTTCAAGGTTAACAGGATGGCTTCACTCAACAATGTATATACTAGCAATAACCAGATGTTATATCTTACTATCGTGGAAGGCTCCCTTGGTGTTGTTTTTATTGTTATTTTTATTATGTTTATATTTGACTATGCTTATGTTACAGTATAGACAGAAAATGAGGTTATTCAGATGAGATCCAAAAGTGGTCTCCTTACCTCCAATAACATGTTCACATAGATTGGAGGTCCAAAAGTGGCCTAATTTATCATTATGGAGGTATATAGCATATTTGGTATACTATCTACTTGTTGTGCCCTTTTCTTTTTTACTTCTTTCTGGAATGCATATCATCAATTTACAATGCTATGCCTTATATTGTCTGTATTCCAAAATTCTTATTGTGTTATTCTATTATATATTCCATGTATGCCTTGTTTTAAACCTAAAATAAAAAAATAAAAAAAAGAATAACAACAGAGCAACAAAAACAGCTTTATGAACCATTAATAACATTGAGAAGGTTATATTGCCCATCATCCATAGTTCTGTCAGTGTCATAACATATCAACAGGAACACTGAGGAGCCTACACCTCGGGGTGCAGGAAACAGAAAAACAGCTAGGACAAAGATGTGGATGTGTAAGGGAAGAGCAATGTCCTTTCAGGCTACAGTTCCACTAGGGCTGAAAATCAGGGGTCTACATCAGCCTGTGGAATTACTTTTCTTTTAGACTGGTAGGCAAACCTTTGAGGTAGTGGGCGCCATTCTGGAGCTGGGACATTTAATTTCTCTGTATTTGCAGCATTATCTTTGGGTGTGTTCACAGGGTGAAGCAGTACCGTAGAAAGTAGAAGTTTGATCCCTTGATCTGGTGTAGAGATGGAGTAAGAGCAATCATCCAATTGAAAAAACAGTTTAACTGCGAAGGCCCATCTATATTTGACGTTATTTTTGCGTAAGCATTGGGTAACCTGCTGGAAGGATCGTCTCTTAGACAGAGTATGTGAGGACAGGTCTGGGTTATTTATTAGGATTAAGATTTTTGTTCTGGAATGACGCTCTAAGTATTCTTTCTTTAAAAGTGTAGTAATGCAGTCTAATGATTACATCTCTCTGGGATTCTGAAGATGAATTTCTTGGCCAGAGTGCCCTATGGGCCCTGTCCACAAGAGCCTCCTGGTCTTGTATGGGTCCCAGAAGTTCTCTAAATAGATCCATCAGATATTTAGGGAGGTCAGGTGTTCCAACATCCTCTGGAATGCCACGGATCCTAATGTTGTTCTGGCGGGACCTGTCTTCCTAGTCCGCCATTTTGGATTCCAGGTCTGAAATTATCTCAGAGAGAGACTGGGTATAGGCAAGGAGGTTGGAATGGTCCAGATGGAGGTCCTCCTGTTTTCTCTCAAGGATTTCTGTTCTTTCTCCAACTGAGGAGATATCCCTCTTAAGTTCTGACACCAACATTTTAAGCTCTTGTTTAAGAGATGAGTGGTGAGAGTCCATCTTGTCCGACAACTCCTTAATGGAGTCTAGTATAGAGGAATTTACATTGATAGTGCTCTCTACTGAATGACCCTTGGCTCTGCAGGACCCTTTAGTGGAGATCATCGATTCTCTAGAGTCATCATCAGACATGTCCTGTTCGTACAAATTTTTGCTGGGAAAGTGATCTGATAAAGTTCTTTTCGGGGCTTCAGCCTGTCTCTGCTTCTTCTTTTGGGAATGTGACATATTGAAGGGAATGAAATCACAGTGAGTTCAGCTTCGCCTTGAGTCGATAGGGTAGGTGGTCTCCCTTAGCAAGTGGCAGGTGGAGAAAGTAGGACCGGCACCCCCTAAAGTTACAAAGTTAGCACTTCAAGATATTTTGGGGTTGTGTTTCTTAAATAAAGTTATTGTTAAAAGGCGAGCTTCCTGGAATGCCGCTTGTCTGAAGATCTGTAATTGTCACAGATAATCTGCCTCTCTCCTAGGGCAGGTACTCTCACTGAGTAAGTACGGAAAAGGGAACTTGGGATATGACCCGTAGGCAAAAAGGGCTGATGGGAAAGGGGGGAGAGAGGGCAGAAGGTGCTGGTGGTCAAAGGCCTTGTATCACTGGATAATTACTCAGACTTTTGAGGCAAAAGCCCTGTGTCCATCACTGATATATGCAGCTGTATAAGGGTGCTTCAACTTGGTTGTATAAAATATGTACCCCCGGGTATGGAGAGAGTGTGACCCAGATGTGGAAAATCAAAGCCAAGACTGGTAATTATTATTTGGTCTCTGTGGTTAGCTAGACCTTGAGGAGAGACTTTAGTAGCGTTAAGTAGGAGGATGTTAGATATACCCATGTAAGATCCCCTAGTTGGAACAGAGAGGGATCTCAATAGGCAATCCGAAAAGTCTCACATATATCAGGGAGAAGCCTTATAGCTTTATAGAAAGGCAGTGCAAGTATGGAAGTCTGCTAACAAGTGGTGGATCGCAGATTAAGTAAAGTGTGAAGGCTTACCCCCAAGGAGCTTCCTGTGCTGGACCGCCTCTGCAGTGGGAGCGTGTGCGGTATTAAGGAAGATGTGCTACTTGTTAGGTGTAGCAAGGTAAGGCTCTCCCCAACTTAATCCGGAGGCTGATTATGCCTGGGCTAAGTAGCGTGTTTGGGTTGCGGAGGTAGGAAGGCCCTCCCCTGAACTGGCCTCTGCTGGCGTATAAGGGCCGTGTGTTTAACCTCCCAGGTTATCGTCAACAGTGTCAGCTACTCTCAATCGGGTAAGCCAGAGTCTCCTGG
The DNA here is from genome assembly GCF_027579735.1 of Bombina bombina. Lineage (NCBI taxonomy): Eukaryota > Metazoa > Chordata > Amphibia > Anura > Bombinatoridae > Bombina > Bombina bombina. The sequence continues at coordinate 856,536,457 of NC_069502.1, forward strand.
GGTCCTCCTCTGAGTAGGTCAGGTTTGTGCCGGTAAGAGCGTGCTCAAAAGTAACGGCTGGGAGCAAGGAGAGCCGTCAGCACTAGCAAGGTACTTTTCTTGAACTGGCGCCAAACAGGAGCTGGAGGGAGGCCGGAAGTTAGCTGTTGATGTTCTCTAGAGGAGTTAAAATGCTTTGTCTACCATTCCTTTTTTTCAATCCCCTGTAGCAAAAGGCACCCTGAGGCTAGTGAGGGTTAGAATGCAGGTAAAAATTAGGATAGGACCCTGATAAATATCATCTGTAGGACTTGGTTCAAGAAGCTCAGAAGGATTGCGACTACCCTGCAGCGTGGCAAACTCAGCCCCCCTCGCATATAGTCTTTTAACAGTGGAGTGCTACACACAATAATTTCTTTGAACTGGCCTTTTGATATTGGAGTAAAAATATTACACTCCTATTGCACTATAGTGTGGTTTATGCTGTTTAATTTCATGTCGGCATCTTGTATTTTATATCTTGAATAAATCTTTTGTGTGAACTATAATCCCCTTGTATAGAGATATATAGAAAATATATATATATATATATAAAAAAAGTATATTTCATATATTTAATATTTTATATACACTTGTATCATACATATCATTCATATATATTTATACCAATTTTATATACATATTTTATGCATTTAGCATTATTTTTTTGGGTGATAGGAGCTCTCACTCTCTTGCTTTTAGTGCTACCCTATTCTGTGGTACACATATTGAATGTAAATAAATGTTAGATATAATAATTAGACATATGCACGCACAAAATTTTCAGTTCGACCCAATATACAAACTAAAATATCCTATATTATAAAAGGCCAGGTATGTTTGTCCGATGCAGTCATGGACAGTAGAGACTGCAGCGCGAGACAAACATACCTGGCTGTAAGGAAGGACCAGTCAAGGCCGTGAGGATCAGACTGCAGAGAAGGTGGGCTGGAATGGGTGCGACGGGGGGTAATTGGGCGTGACGGGGGGCATAGCTGGGCAGGGGGAACACTGCACTGCTGAAAATGGCCCGTGTACACGGGCTCTAGAACAAGTAATAATTATATTTTGAATATTCGGTGCCCATGCCATTCGTTATTAGTCTTAATACTAGACATACTGACCAATCGTGTAACATTACATAAATTTTTTAAACAAAGGTATATTTTCCACTGCTACAGGTAAAAAAGTTCCCCTGTAGAAAAAAAAAATACTTTCACTCCTCTTGTTCACAGTGTGGTGGTTCCCAGGGTCTGAATTAAAGGACCTATTTATTTAGTGCAGGCTCTGGGATCTGCCATGCTTAGATTCCTATTAGCGCTGTTGGGGCTCTGAAGAAGAGGAGCTGGTCAGCATGGCCCTCCAGCATGCTGAAGGTAACTATTTAAAGGAAATAAAATAATACGGCAGAATGTGGCATTATTCCATTGTTGTGATACAAAAATAGAGTCAAGGTGCAGGTGTAATAATGATTTATAATAAACAAAATGTAATGTCCAAAAAATATAAGGAAAGGGCAATAACTCAGTCCTTGTATTCTTGACCCCCAAAATGTGACTTGTTACTATGCTGGAGTCTACTTAGTGTCCAATTCATGAACACAGCATACCACCAAAACGCGTAAGAAGCTTGTGCGGCGCATCTTTCCTACTCATTTTGGGTGTTTGTCATTTTTAAAATGGATTTAATAAATGTTAATTTTTATACATAGAGCGAGTCTTGTTTCCTTTTACCTTATCTATTATTCCTTTGTTTTCTTTAAATTTTGTACTGCGTTCATTGGGATATTTGTCTTGTTACAAGACGAAAATCCGTATTTCGTTAACAAATGTGCATTTGTTATGAAACAAACGCACGTCTGATTATAATATATTCAAAGCTTAGCCTGAGAATTATATGTAAAAGTACTCATCATAGGCATCATTAGCATCATAAATAGTTAACTTTTTAAGTGCTGAGCCATTTTGCATCCCTGTGCTGAGCTGTTTTAGATACTGCTCACATTTAAGCCTTACTGAAGCATATTGTTCAATTAGAAATGCACACACATATAAATATATATATAATTAATAATTTAGATTTATAATACATAGTTGTAACAAAATTGTAATTAAACGAGGTGCAAGATTACATATGCGGCGTTGCCCGCAAAAGCCAGGGACGTCAGTTTTTAGTTGAAGTGACCGATCACATATATGTTGCTGCATATAAATGCAGCGCATATATTTCACCCGTCGCCCGCAGTTTTTACTCCCATAAACTAACATAGAACCAGCGTCACAATTCGGTATCACATATTCAGCACAAGGACTTACGCAATGAAAATAGAGAAATTTGACTCCATTTTCACCTCGCCACACATAGGCAGGCACAGCAAGCCTTGCGCTGAATATGTGAGCACCGTAACTCCCTGAAGTCTTAACAAACACCTAAAGCATGCGCAATATCTATCGACCGCCACCCCCCACCGCAATAAATAAATTCTATTAACCCCTAATCCGCCAACTCCCACATCGCAAAGTACCTAATAAAGTTTAAACCCCTAAGCCGCCACCCCCCTGCAACGGAAAAAAACTAAATAAAACTTTTAACCTCTAAACTGCCGTCCCCCACAATGCAATATACCTATTTAAAATATTAACCCCTAATCTGCCATCCCCCCATAAAGCAAATAATTAATCTAAGTACTAAATCCCCTAACCTAACACCCCCTAAATTAACTCCAATTTTATAAAATTAAAAAGACTACCTTACTAATAAATTAATTAAAATAATTACCAAAATAAAAAAATCCTAAAATACAATTAAAATACAAAACAAATCCTAACATTACTTATTAAAACAAAGATTAAATAAAAAAAACAAAAACTAAAATTACAAAAAATAATACAAACTAAAATTACAGAAAAAAATAAACGAAATAATTAAAAATAAAAAAATGTAAACCTAATCTAATACCCCTATAAAAATAATAAAGCCCCCCAAAATAAAAACACCCCCTAACCTAACACTAAACTACCAATAGCCCTTAAAAGGGCCTTTTGTAGGGCATTGCCCTAAAGCGATCAGCTCTACCAAAATAAAGTACAAGTTACCCCCTAAAAGTAAACCCCCCCAAAGCCCCCAAAATAAAAAAAACACTAAAAAAACCTAAGCTACCCATTGCACCTAAAGGGGCATTTGTATGGGCATTGCCCTTAAAAGGGAAATCAGCTCTTTTGCTGCCCATTGAAATAAAAAAGTCCTAATCTAAAAAAAAAAAAAAAAAAAGTCTAAACCCGAAATAGGTGCTCACTACTCCCGAAGTCTGACGGTGAAGGTCTTCTTCCAGGCGGCAGCCTCTTCATCCAGCATGGGGACCTCTTCTATCTTCATCCGGAGCAAAGGCGGTGCAGAGTGGAGGTGGCTGCGGAGCAGAAACGGTGGCAGTGGAGACATCCAGCACGGGGACCTCTTCTATTTTTATCCGAGTGAAGGCAGCATGGAGCGGAGGTGGCCGCGGAGCAGAAACGGCAACCATGGAGACATCCAGCACGGAGGATCCTCTTCATGCGATCACCGCTGCACAATGAAGCTTGAAAGCAAGGTACCCATTTTATATTTGGGGTATGAGTCCAATATAGTAGCGCGATGTGCAGGTGTGGGTTCAACAAACCACATGGAACTGTAAAAATCCAACCACTTTATTACATGCGATTAAAAGCATGACGGTCAGCACATCTAAAATCCAACAGGTAATATGGACAGGTTCACACGCAGGCGCGTTTCATGCGCATGCACACTTGTTCACTGCATTGTGGGGGGATAACGGTTTAGGGGTTAATTAGGTTTATTGTGTTCGGGGAAATGGCAGATTAGATTAGAATAGTTTTATTAGGTATATTGCATTGTGGGGGGGTTAATCACTTTTATTATTAGTTGCAATGTGGGGGGATGGCGCATATAGGGGTTTTGATGTGTAGGGTTCAGTTTGGGAGGCTGGTTAGACTTTTATGGACGATGTAACATTTCTTTGTTTTTTACTAATGCACCAGCAGTTTATAAACTGCAGTATGTCACTGGTGACTCCAGAAATGTGTGTTTTCGCACATTTCTGAACATTGCCAGTTTATCCGACTTACGGCAGTTTATGATCTCATGGCATCATATATGTGATTCACCCGATGTGCAAGGTGAACTTAAAGGCGACGTGGGTTTCAGCAGTTGCGCTGAAACCTGCGCCGCATATGTAATCTTGCCCGAGGTGGTAAACAATAGTATTTTTTTTCTAAACTTTTTGTGGATATACAACTGTATAAAAGGTAAGCTTTCTAAAATAAGGAGAAATGGAAAGTAAATCACATTGTTTTTCTATAGAAATAAGCAACTGGAAATCAAAAGAAAAAAAAAAGGATTTATATTACAATTCAGCACAATGCATTTGATGAATACAATGAGAAGCTATACGTGTTAAGTAAAGGGATTTGGAGGTTTTTTTTCAACTTTATTGAGGTTTAAAATCACAATTACGAACATTTAGAAACTTGGCTTAGCATCTTAATTTTGATGTTTGGTACAAAAGGGTATTGGATAACCAATAATATACAAAACTACACAAAGAATAAAGCCTACAACATATCTACGTGTGAAATAATTTGTCACCTAATTTTTTGTAATTAAGAAAAGACAAAACAGTAGAGTGAGAACGCAGACTACGCCACATGTCAGAGAAACATTCTATTTTCTATATGGGGCCACTCTTGGACCCCTTAAGTTATATGATGAATAATCTAATATCAGAAGGTATTATTATTAATAGGCACCGCTGTAACATTAAGTATACCATTATGGAGTACAATAATAGAAGACAATTACATAAATCGTAAGTATACCATTATGGAGTACAAAAATCAGAATTAATTTACATAAACCATCGGTATACCATTATGGAGTACAACAATCATAAGACATTTACATAAATCATAAGGGTAGAGGGCCCTGCTCTTGAGCCACTGTAAGCTGTAAACCATCTTTACATAAAGTGATCAACAGGACAGGTGGACATGTGAGCTTACACTGAAGAAGTAATATTATTAAATATACAGAAAAAACATAAACACACAAATATAGTTTCACGATATGTACTAGTAAGAAAACACAGTGATTTATAGAAATTAGACCAGTCTTGGACCTCATTAAATATTAAAATAGATAAAATTAGTGAACAGCAAAAATGTTTACATTAGATACACGTTTAATTGTAAACATATAGTTCCCACTAAGTCTTGCACTGATCAATCAGTCACATATAAAAGTGAGTAATAAAGAAGCCTGAGAGACTATAAGACTATACCCCTTATAAGGAACATGACAGTGATTTATTCTCTGAAGGCTAAATATAATACCTGTGACCTTTCAGCAGCAAAGAAAAAAAAATGAAGTAAAATTTAAAGGTAAATTAAAATCCAACACCCTCTGCTGCCAAAACATTGCCCCAGTAGAATCACACACCTCACGGCTTTAAATAAGGGATGTAACAGTAGCGTGGTTAATATATACATCAATTTAACCTCATACTGCAGACTTTATAACAAACAGGGAAGAGAGCATATGTAATTGGGGGAGTGAAATTTTATCACTCAAAGGGTGAATAATCGCTACGCTACAAAGCATAAATAGCTATCAATTCCACCTTGAGGCATAGCATTATTATAACAATGACATATTGTATTCAGACTATCTAGTTACATAATCAATAAGTCATTAAAAAATAATCTTCAGAAGACATATATACAGCTGACTCATACTAGTGCTAGAAGTCCAGGTATTTATCTTGTGTCGCCTAAGTTCTTCTCAACATAGTGGGATAATAATTAATCTTCTTTGTGTGAGTCCGGCCATTATCATGAGATCTCAGTAATGACAAAGGGTAAGACTACAATGCCTTAGAAAAAAAAGGAATCTCTAAGCCCAGCTTAACTCTTCCCTAGACTGTTGACCCCTGGAACACACTGTACAACTCCTGTTTATGACAATTACACAATTGACAAAATGATTTCCAAAAGATATGCCAGTGGTTCTCTTCCGACATGTGAGAGAGGATTCTTCAATTATTTATATGCTTGCAACAGCCTTTCATCCTCCTCTGGTTCATGTTCCATCAATAACTGTTGCTCTTGCGATAAACTTTGAGCAGTGCTTCTTCAAGATGTTTTAAGAGCTGCTCAATTTTAGTGTTCTAGTTTCTTTGTTGATACTATTATTTCTGGGGGATGTAGTTAGAGACTAACAGAAAATATGAACTAACCATTCTGGAACACAGTGGTTACTTAAAGGTTCAAAATTAGCTTTTTTTAAAGTTCAGAACAGTGAGATAAACCTCTATTTGTTTGAAGGTTGGATGGAACTGGTATGCAATGATATTCCACAGACTGTAAACCATCCTTGTAGGAGCTCTTGTATTTACCAAACCGTCATGGCCGCAGCTCAAAAGCTTCCTAAAATTAATTGTTTCTTGCACTTTTGATGTTAACATAGGAGCTCACCCTGCACAATTATAAACTTGGTCAATTTAAATTCCAGCTAGGGAAACGTCACTTCAGTGATCACCTGGATGTAATGCCCTCAGCAGTACCAAACAAGGGTTTGACATCATAAATAAGGGCCTTTGGGTATATTTATATGAATTAGATCTGTACATAGCGGCAACCATGATCGTCTACTTAAATAATTTTCTTTCCTGACAGGTAATCACCTGACTATTAAAACCCATATAGCAACTTTATTTAAAAGAAGGGGCTCTGGGCTTTAAAACAAGAGGTCTTGGGGTCTCCAGGCCATTATGACATATAAGTTCCAAGATACCCCTTTATTTTTAAAAAAAGTTTATTATTTTTTTACATTATGCCTAAACTTTATTTGCCCATGTTGAAAGCAGTTGATTGCCTTTCAAACAGTGGGTCTAAGAGGTTTCTAGGCCTGAGATGAGAGGACGTAATCATCCCCAGCACTTCTACTTGTTGACTTCACCATACTCACATGTGGTGACATCATCAGCATTCCTGTTTTCTCTGGCAATGCTAAACATACTGGGCCACCTTGTAACTGCTTGAGTAGCAGTGGGCCATGACCAGCTTTGAGAGAGCTCCCCCAGGAGGCCAAGATGTAGTCATCATAAGCATTCTAGGCATTTTGCGGATGATGACTATGTGTCATCCTCTGCACTTAAAGAGACAGTGTATCCCAAATTGTTCTCCCCTTTACTTTGTTTCCAAGGATCCATTTTACCTGCTGGAGTGTATTGAATTGCAGAGTGCCTTTAACTTTTGTTTTAATATTTAAAATAGCTGATTTTGCCTGTGTTATCCTTACCTTTACTTAAAGTTTTTATATTTGGGTATTGACTATTGAAAAGCTGTGTAAACAAAGTCAACAGAAGAAATTACACACCCAGAATCAGTTTCTGATGCATTTAACACTCTGCAGCTGGTGTAACAAGTCATTGGAAACACATTAATGGGAAAACCATTTTACAGTACACTGTCCCTTTATAAAAAAAGATTTAACCATAAAAGGTCAATATCTAATTTCCCTGATTCCCTTTACTATGAGTTTTCTGATGCCTAATAAGAGTGCGTTTCCAAGTAAAACATTTCCCACATTCAGAACATACAAATGCTCTTTCTCCTGTATGAATTTTCTGGTGATTAACAAGATCTGTTTTCTGAGTGAAACATTTTCCACATTCAGAACATGAAAATGCTTTCTCTCCTGTATGAATTTTCAGATGTCTAATAAGATGAGATTTCAGAGTAAAACATTTCCCACATTCAGGACATGAAAATGCCTTTTCTCCTGTATGAAATTTCAGATGTCTATAAAGTTCTAATTTCTTGAGAAAACATTTCCCACAATCAGAACATGAAAATGCTTTTTCTTCTGTATGAATTTTATGATGTTTATTAAGATCTGATTTAGTGAAAAACCATTTCCCACACTCAGAACATGAAAATGCTTTCTCTCCTGTATGAATTTTCTGATGAGCAATAAGAGTTGATTTCCGAGTAAAACATTTCCCACATTCAGTACATGAAAATTCTCTCTCTCCTGTATGAATTTTCTGGTGAATAATAAAATGTGATTTCCAGGAAAAACATTTCCCACATTCTGAACATGAAAATGCTTTCTCACCTGTATGAATTTTCTGATGTCTAGTAAGATAAGATTTCTGACTAAAACATTTCCTACACACAGAACAAAAAAACTCCTTTTCTCCTGTATGAATTTTCTTATGTTTAATAAGATTTGGTTTCTGGGCAAAACATTTCCCACATTCAGAACATGAAAAAGCTTTGTCTTCTTTATGAACATTTAGATGTCCAATAAGTTTTGACTTCTGAGTAAAACCTTTCCCACATTCAGAACATGAAAATGCTTTATTTCCTGTATGGATTGTCAAGTGTCTATAAAGATCTAATTTCTTGAAAAAGCATTTCCCACATTCTGAACATGAAAATGCTTTCTCTCCTGTATGAGTTTTCATATGTTTATTAAGATCTGATTTCATGAAAAAACTTTTTCCACATTCAGCACATGAAAATGTTTTCTGTCCTGTATGAATTTTTTGATGAGCAAAAAGCGTTGATTTCCGGGTAAAACATTTCCCACATTCAGAACACGAAAATTCTCTCTCTCCTGTATGACTTTTCTGATGAATAATAAGATGTGATTTCCAGGTAAAACATTTTCCACATTCAGAACATGAAAATGCTTTTTCTCTTGAATGAATTTTCTGATGCCTAATAAGAAGCGATTTCTGAATAAAACATTTCCCACATACAGAACATACATTTCCTTCGTGGCTTCTATGATTTTGAAGAAGGTTCAAAGAAGTTTTTGCACTCTGACCATGACTAGGATTATTGTTTTTTGAGAATTCATCTGTTGAAAGGAAACAAAGTGGGAATAATGTTATTTATTAATGAGCATTATTTTATCATGAGAATATTTTAACGGTTCTGAATTAGTGTCTACAACAAAAAGAGAGGGAGCAGACAACAGAGAGGGAGCGGATGAGCTATGACCCCATAACCTTTCCTCAAACTTCAAGCTAATGGTTAAGGGTAGTTTACTGGATATAAGGGTCTATTTTTAAGGACTTCCCAACATCCCATATTTGATAATTATTGAAATAAATAGAAATGAATGCTGTTGTATTTTTTTGTAAGCTATTATGTTTCCTAAAATGTATTTTGGACTTTTGAAAATACAATTTATGCTTAGCTGATAAATTAATTTATTTCATGATGGTGAGAGTCCATGAGTTATCACATGTGGAAATACCTCCCAATCACTAGAAGGAGGCAAAATCTACACCAAAAAAGCTTTAAATCCCCCCCCCCCTTTCCTTGATCCTCAGTCATACATTGCCAAGAAAAGAAAAGCAGGAAAGATAAAAAACGTGAAAAAAGTGCAAAACAAAGTACTGCCACCACCAGAACAAGGGCAGGGCTTGTGGACTCATACCACCATGAAATAAATAAATGTATCAGCTAAGCATACATTTTGTTTTTGAGCTGACAAGAGTCCACAAGCCATAACGTTTGGGAATGCACTGAGGAAAAGATTTCCCCACAACCAAATAAATTCTCAAACCCCAAGAGCTCTATAAACCCCTCCCACCTCACTGACACTTCAGTCTGATGTCTTGTGGACTTTCAGCACCATGAAATAAATTAAATTTATCAGGTAAGCATAAATTGTGATTTCTTTCATACAAGTGGTGAGAGTCCACTATCCATTTCTCCTGGGAAAAAATACCCAAGAGTCTATGAGTAATGGAATATAAGGGCAGAATAAAAAAAAAACACAACCCAGACTGAACTCAAAAATTAGAAGCTCATTAATCAAAATGCTAGAATTTAGTAAAATTATGTAAAGACGACCAAGTAGCTGACTTGCAAATTTGGTCAACTGACGCCTCATTCTAAAAAACTGACCTGGTAGAATGAATTTAAGTTTGAAACAAGAAGCCAAAGAAATAGCAGTAGCTTTCTGCCCTCTCTTAGAACCTTAAAAACAAACTAGTTGTCTGAAATCCTTAGTAGCATCAGCAAAGTACATCAAAGCCCTAACAACATCCCAATTGTGAAGAAGCTTTTCTGAAGAATTCTTAAGATTAGGACACGAAGGAGGAACAATAATTAATCAAATAATATTGACTGAGGACACAAACCTAGGGGTAAAAAAATAAATAAATCAAGTTTGGTTCTTAAAAACCACCTTATCTTATTTTTCATCAGGATAAGGAAAATCGCAAGAAAAAGAAGATAATTTAGAAACCCTTCTAGCTGAAGAAATAGCCAAAATGTATAAAATATTTTAAAAAAAATAACGATTACAAGGTGGAGACATGGACATAACAACAGGCTTAATATAAACCAAAGCATGAACAAAACCATGAATGTCAGGAAGATTAGCACACACAAATGAAAGAGCAGAAATCTTCCCCTTCAAAGAACTGGCAGACAGGACCTTATCATGACCATTCTGTACAAACTACAACATTTCAGGAATTGTAAAAGAATGCCAAAAAAAACATAATTTATGCTTACCTGATAAATTTATTTCTCTTGTAGTGTATCCAGTCCACGGATCATCCATTACTTGTGGGATATTCTCCTTCCCAACAGGAAGTTGCAAGAGGATCACCCACAGCAGAGCTGCTATATAGCTCCTCCCCTCACTGCCATATCCAGTCATTCGACCGAAACAAGACGAGAAAGGAGAAACCATAGGGTGCAGTGGTGACTGTAGTTTAATTAAAATTTAGACCTGCCTTAAAAAGGACAGGGCGGGCCGTGGACTGGATACACTACAAGAGAAATAAATTTATCAGGTAAGCATAAATTATGTTTTCTCTTGTTAAGTGTATCCAGTCCACGGATCATCCATTACTTGTGGGATACCAATACCAAAGCTAAAGTACACGGATGATGGGAGGGACAAGGCAGGAACTTTAACGGAAGGAACCACTGCCTGTAGAACCTTTCTCCCAAAAACAGCCTCCGAAGAAGCAAAAGTGTCAAATTTGTAAAATTTTGAAAAGGTGTGAAGCGAAGACCAAGTCGCAGCCTTGCAAATCTGTTCAACAGAGGCCTCATTTTTAAAGGCCCAGGTGGAAGCCACAGCAGTAGTAGAATGAGCTGTAATCCTTTCAGGGGGCTGCTATCCAGCAGTCTCATAGGCTAAGCGTATTAGGCTCCGAAGCCAAAAGGAGAGAGAGGTTGTCGAAGCTTTTTGACCTCTCCTCTGTCCAGAGTAAACGACAAACAGGGCAGATGTTTGACGAAAATCTTTAGTAGCCTGTAAGTAAAACTTCAAGGCACGGACTACGTTTAGATTATGCAAAAGACGTTCCTTCTTTGAAGAAGGATTAGGACACAATGATGGAACAACAATCTCTTGATTGATATTCCTGTTAGAAACCACCTTAGGTAAAAACCCAGGTTTGGTACGCAGAACTACCTTGTCTGAATGAAAAATCAGATAAGGAGAATCCCAAGGTAAGGCAGATAACTCAGAGACTCTTCGAGCCGAGGAAATAGCCATCAAAAACAGAACTTTCCAAGATAAAAGTTCAATATCAATGGAATGAAGGGGTTCAAACGGAACTCCCTGAAGAACTTTAAGAACCAAGTTTAAGCTCCACGGGGGAGCAACAGTTTTAAACACAGGCTTAATCCTAACCAAAGCCTGACAAAATGCCTGGACGTCTGGAACTTCTGCAAAAGAATAGACAGAGCAGAGATCTGTCCTTTTTAAAGAACTAGCTGATAAGCCTTTGTCCAAACCCTCTTGGAGAAAGGACAATATCCTAGGAATCCTAACCTTACTCCATGAGTAACTCTTGGATTCACACCAATAAAGATATTTACGCCATATCTTATGGTAGATTTTCCTGGTGACAGGCTTCCGAGCCTGTATTAAGGTATCAATGACTGACTCGGAGAAGCCACGCCTTGATAGAATCAAGCGTTCAATCTCCATGCAGTCATTCTCAGAGAAATTAGATTTGGATGATTGAAAGGACCTTGTATTAGAAGGTCCTGCCTCAGAGGCAGAGTCCATGGTGGAAGAGATGACATGTCCACTAGGTCTGCATACCAGGTCCTGCGTGGCCACGCAGGCGCTATCAGAATCACCAATGCTCTCTCCTGTTTGATTTTGGCAATCAGTCGAGGGAGCAGAGGAAACAGTGGAAACACATAGGCCAGGTTGAAGAACCAAGGAGCTGCTAGAGCATCTATCAGCGTTGCTCCCGGGTCCCTGGACCTGGATCCGTAACAAGGAAGCTTGGCGTTCTGGCAAGACGCGATGAGATCCAGTTCTGGTTTGCCCCAACGATGGACCAGTTGAGCAAACACCTCCGGATGGAGTTCTCACTCCCCCTGATGAAAAGTCTGACGACTTAGAAAATCCGCCTCCCAGTTCTCTACGCCTGGGATGTGGATTGCTGACAGGTGGCAAGAGTGAGACTCTGCCCAGCGAATTATCTTTGAGACTTCTAACATCGCTAGGGAACTCCTGGTTCCCCCTTGATGGTTGATGTAAGCCACAGTCGTGATGTTGTCCGACTGAAATCTGATGAACCTCAGTGTTGTTAACAGAGGCCAAGCTAGAAGAGCAATGAATATTGCTCTTAACTCCAGAATATTTATTGGGAGGAGTTTCTCCTCCTGAGTCCACGATCCCTGAGCCTTCAGGGAGTTCCAGACTGCGCCCCAACCTAGAAGGCTGGCATCTGTTGTTACAATCGTCCAATCTGGCCTGCGAAAGGTCATACCCTTGGACAGATGGACCCGAGAAAGCCACCAGAGAAGAGAATCTCTGGTCTCTTGATCCAGATTTAGTAGAGGGGACAAATCTGAGTAATCCCCATTCCACTGACTTAGCATGCATAATTGCAGCGGTCTGAGATGCAGGCGCGCAAATGGCACTATGTCCATTGCCGCTACCATTAAGCCGATTACTTCCATGCACTGAGCCACTGACGGGCATGGAATGGAATGAAATGAAGGACACGGCAAGCATTTAGAAGTTTTGATAACCTGGATTCCGTCAGGTAAATTTTCATCTCAACAGAATCTATAAGAGTCCCTAGGAAGGAGACTCTTGTGAGTGGTGATAGAGAACTCTTTTCCACGTTCACTTTCCACCCATGCGACCTCAGAAATACCAGAACTATCTCTGTATGAGACTTGGCAATTTGAAAGCTTGACGCCTGTATCAGGATGTCGTCTAGATACGGAGCCACCGCTATGCCTCGCGGTCTTAGAACCGCCAGAAGTGAGCCCAGAACCTTTGTAAAAATTCTCGGGGCAGTGGCCAACTCGAAGGGAAGAGCTACAAATTGGTAATGCCTGTCTAGAAAGGCAAACCTTAGGAACCGATGATGATCTTTGTGAATCGGTATGTGAAGGTAGGCATCCTTTAAGTCCACTGTGGTCATGTACTGACCCTCTTGGATCATGGGTAGGATGGTCCGAATAGTTTCCATTTTGACTGATGGAAATCTGAGGAATTTGTTTAAGATGTTTAGATCCTAGATTGGTCTGAAGGTTCCTTCTTTCTTGGGAACCACAAACAGATTTGAATAAAATCCCTGTCCTTGTTCCGTCCGCAGAACTGGATGGATCACTCCCATTACTAGGAGGTCTTGCACACAGCTTAGGAATGCCTCTTTCTTTATCTGGTTTGCTGATAACCTTGAAAGATGAAATCTCCCTTGTGGAGGAGAAGCTTTGAAGTCCAGAAGATATCCCTGAGATATGATCTCCAACGCCCAGGGATCCTGAACATCTCTTGCCCACGCCTGGGCGAAGAGAGAAAGTCTGCCCCCCACTAGATCCGTTTCCGGATAGGGGGCCGTTCCTTCATGCTGTCTTGGGGGCAGCAGCAGGCTTTCTGGCCTGCTTGCCCTTGTTCCAGGACTGGTTAGGTTTCCAGGCCTGTCTGGAATGAGCAACAGTTCCCTCTTGTTTTGAAGCGGAGGAAGTTGATGCTGCTCCTGCCTTGACATTTCGAAAGGCACGAAAATTAGACTGTTTGGCCTTTGATTTGGCCCTGTCCTGAGGAAGGGTATGACCCTTGCCTCCAGTAATGTCAGCAATAATTTCCTTCAAGCCAGGCCCGAATAAGGTCTGCCCCTTGAAAGGAATGTTGAGTAATTTAGACTTTGAAGTCACGTCAGCTGACCAGGATTTAAGCCATAGCGCCCTACGCGCCTGGATGGCGAATCCGGAATTCTTAGCCGTTAGTTTAGTCAAATGAACAATGGCATCAGAAACAAATGAGTTAGCTAGCTTAAGCGTTCTAAGCTTGTCAATAATTTCATTCAATGGAGCTGTCTGGATGGCCTCTTCCAGGGCCTCAAACCAGAATGCCGCCGCAGCAGTGACAGGCGCAATGCATGCAAGGGGCTGTAAAATAAAACCTTGTTGAATAAACATTTTCTTAAGGTAACCCTCCAATTTTTTATCCATTGGATCTGAAAAAGCACAACTGTCCTCAACCGGGATAGTGGTACGCTTTGCTAAAGTAGAAACTGCTCCCTCCACCTTAGGGACCGTCTGCCATAAGTCCCGTGTAGTGGCGTCTATTGGAAACATTTTTCTAAATATAGGAGGTGAGGAAAAGGGCACACCGGGTCTATCCCACTCCTTGCTAATAATTTCTGTAAGCCTTTTAGGTATAGGAAAAACGTCAGTACACACCGGCACCGCATAGTATCTATCCAGCCTACACAATTTCTCTGGAATTGCAACTGTGTTACAGTCATTCAGAGCAGCTAATACCTCCCCAAGCAATACACGGAGGTTCTCAAGCTTAAATTTAAAATTAGAAATCTCTGAATCAGGTTTTGCCGAGTCAGAGATGTCACCCACAGACTGAAGCTCTCCGTCCTCATGTTCTCCATAATGTGACGCAGTATCAGACATGGCTCTAACAGCATCTGCGCGCTCTGTATCTCTCCTAATCCCAGAGCTATCGCGCTTGCCTCTTAATTCAGTCAATCTAGATAATACCTCTGACAGGGTATTATTCATGATTGCAGCCATGTCCTGCAAGGTAATCGCTATGGGCGTCCCTGATGTAATTGGCGCCATATTAGCGTGTGTCCCCTGAGCGGGAGGCGAAGGGTCTGACACGTGGGGAGAGTTAGTCGGCATAACTTCCCCCTCGACAGAACCCTCTGGTGATAATTCTTTTATAGATAAAGACTGATCTTTACTGTTTAAGGTGAAATCAATACATTTAGTACACATTCTCCTATGGGGCTCCACCATGGCTTTCAAACATAATGAACAAGTAGGTTCCTCTGTGTCAGACATGTTTAAACAGACTAGCAATGAGACTAGCAAGCTTGGAAAACACTTTAAAACAAGTTTACAAGCAATATAAAAAACGTTACTGCGCCTTTAAGAAACACAAATTTTCCCAAATTTTGAAATAACAGTGAAAAAATGCAGTTACACTAACAAAATTTTTACAGTGTATGTAATAAGTTAGCAGAGCATTGCACCCACTTGCAAATGGATGATTAACCCCTTAATACCAAAAACGGAATAACAAATGACAAAAATGTTTTTTAAACAGTCACAACAACTGCCACAGCTCTACTGTGGCTTTTTACCTCCCCCAATACGACTTTTGAAGCCTTTTGAGCCCTTCAGAGAAGTCCTGGATCATGCAGGAAGAAGCTGGATGTCTGTGTCTGTAATTTTTGCTGTGCAAAAAAATGCCAAAATAGGCCCCTCCCACTCATTTTACAACAGTGGGAAGCCTCAGGGAACTGTTTCTAGGCAAAATTCAAGCCAGCCATGTGGAAAAAAAAAAGACCCCAATAAGTTTTATCACCAAACATATGTAAAAAACGATTAAACATGCCAGCAAACGTTTTAAAATACACTTTTATAAGAGTATGTATCTCCATTAATAAGCCTGATACCAGTCGCTATCACTGCATTTAAGGCTTTACTTACATTACTTCGGTTTCAGCAGCATTTTCTAGCAAATTCCATCCCTAGAAAAATATTTTAACTGCACATACCTTATTACAGGAACACCTGCACGCTATTCCCCCTCTGAAGTTACCTCACTCCTCAGAATATGTGAGAACAGCAAAGGATCTTAGTTACTTCTGCTAAGATCATAGAAAACGCAGGCAGATTCTTCTTCTAAATACTGCCTGAGATAAACAGTACACTCCGGTACCATTTAAAAATAACAAACTTTTGATTGAAGAAATAAACTAAGTATAAAACACCACAGTCCTCTTACGACCTCCATCTTAGTTGAGAGTTGCAAGAGAATGACTGGATATGGCAGTGAGGGGAGGAGCTATATAGCAGCTCTGCTGTGGGTGATCTTCTTGCAACTTCCTGTTGGGAAGGAGAATATCCCACAAGTAATGGATGATCCATGGACTGGATACACTTAACAAGAGAAAATGCATCAAGAAATAAAGGTTTTCCAAACCTTATGATAATTTTTCTTTGTCACAGGCTTATGAGCCTGAATCAGAGTATCAATCACAGAAAAGTAAAAACATGTGTAAGAGCAAACCATTCAATCTCTAAACCATCAAGCTTAGAGATTTGAGATCCAAATGGAAAAACAAGAGGTTTGGCCGAAGTGGAAGAGGCCAAGGTGGACAACTGGACATCTGAAATAGATTTGCATACAAAACCCTGAGAAACCAAGCTGGAGCAAACAAAGTAACTGAAGATTCCTCCTTCCTGATTTGGAAATTACTCTGGGAAGAAGGACCAGAGGAGGAAACACATAGGCAAGATAAAAGGACCAAGGAGCTATAAGAGCATACACAAACTCTGAGGATCCCTGAACCTCGCAAAGTACTTGAGAAGTTGTTGTTCAGCTGAGAGGCCATCAGATCTATCTCTAGGAGCCTTCAAAGTTCCACAATCTGACGTAAAACCTCCTGATGGAGAGACCATTCCCCTGGATGCAGAGACTGACGTCTGAGAAAAACTGCTTCCTGGTTGTTCACTCCAGGAATATGAACAGCAGAAATTAGACAAAGATTGGCATCTGCCCACAAGAGAACTCGAAACACTTCCCTCATGGCTAGAGAACTGCAAGTTCCCCCTTGATGATTGATATAAGCCACTGCTGTGGCCTAGGCTGTTTAAAAATGGAGATGAGACACCCTCTTCAACTGAGGCCGACTCTGAAGAGCCCTGAAAATGGCACTGAGTTCCAGAATATTATTTGGCAACATTGCCTCCAGAGGAGCCCAAACCCCTTGTGCCTTCAGAGATCTCTAGCCAGCTCCCCAGCCTGAAAGATTTACATCTGTAGAGATCACAGTCCAAGTAGGACAAGTAAAAGAAGCACCCTGCATAATAAAGTTATGATCCAGCCACGAAGACAGAGACTGAACTGTTCTGTGATCTAGAAAGATCTCCTGAGACAGCTGACAAAGCTGAGGAGGCCTCATGTAAAAACGAGCAAACAGAATAGCATCTGATGCAGCAAACATGAGACCTAATACTTCCATACAAAGTGCAACTGAAGGAAAAGAAAGAGACTGAAGGTTTATACAAGCAGACACTAGCTTCAACCTTCTTTGAACGATTAAATATATTCTCAAGGCAACCAAATCTATTTGTAACCCCATAAAAGTAAATTTTGTCTAAGGAACCAAAGAACTCAACAGTCTGTTGATGTGAAATCCTGCTAAATGTAAAGATGGAGCTTGAAACAAGATATCATCCATTTAAGGAAACAACAGCAATACCCTGAGATCTGATTATTGACAGAAGGGCACACAGAACCTTTGTAAAGATTATTGGAGCTGTAGGCAGACCAAAATGTTAGATCAACAAACTGAAAATGCCTGTCCAGAAACACAAACCTCAGAAACTGAAAGAGCTCCCTGTGAATGGGAACATGATGGTAAGCATCCTTTAAAGCTATTGTGGACATAAACTGACCTTGCTGAACAAGACAGAATAGTCCAAATAGTCTCTATTTGAAAGTAGGAACCCTGACAAACTGATTAGAGAATTTGGATCCAAAATTGGTACGTAAATAACGGAAAAAAAAATAGCAGTATCGCACTCTCCATAGTGCTGCTATTACAAATTACAGAAAAACCTTATTTTGTTGTGCGATATGGTGTGATAAGCTCCATACCACACAAAACCCAAGGCCTGACTTTACGTGCTCGTGCACGTTTTTCCCCATAGACATCAATGGGAAGGGAAAAAAATAACTCCTGCGATCACGGAATAGTGATCGCTGTAACGCAATCCCCATTGATGTCTATGGGGAAAAGAAAGTTTTGTTAAAACCTAACACCCTAACATAAACCACTAGACTAAACACCCCTAATCCGCCGGCCCCTGACATCGCTGACACTAAACAAAACTATTAACCCCTAATCCAACATCCCTCTGCATCGCAACTAATATAATAAACCTATTAACCCCTAAATGCCGACCCCCCCCACATCGCAACTACAATAATAAACCTATTAACACCATAAACCGCCGACCCCCCCACATCGCCAACACTAAATAAATATATTAAACCCTAAACCACCGGCCCCCCACATCGCAAAGACTAAACTAAATCTATTAACCCCTAAACTGCTGCCCCCCCACATCGCAAATCACTAAACTTAACTATTAACCCCTAAACCTAACTATCCCCTATAATTTAATTTAAATTTACAATATAGCTATCTTAAAATAAATAAAAACTTACCTGTAAAATAAAAAAAAACTAAGATTAAACTATAAATAAACCTAACAACTATTTTAATAAAATAAAATAAAAAAATATAAAATTAAAAAATCTAACACTATGAAAAAATAAAAACACTAAATTTCTTAAAAAATAAAAAACACTAAGATTACAAAAAATAATCAAAATTATTCAAAATAGTAAAAATTAAACCTAATAGCCCTATAAAAACAAAAAAGTGATCCCAAAATAAAAACACCCCCTAACCCAACAATAAACTACCAATAGCCCTTAAAAGGGCTTTTTGTAGGGCATTGCCCTAAGTTAAACAGCTCTTTTACATTAAATAATTACCAAGTACCCCCCTAACAATAACCCCCCCCCAAAAAAAAAACATAACTCTAAAAAATCCTAAGCTACACATGCCTCTAAAGGGGCATTTGTAAGGGCATTCAGCTCTTTTACAGCCCATTCAAATAAAAAAATCCCTATTCTAAAAAAAAAAACACTCAGAAAAATAAAAAATCCTAAATCTAACCCCCAAATAGGAACTCACCTTTCCTGAAATCAGAGAAGGTCTTCTTCCAGGTGGTGAAGGTCTTCTTCCAGGCGGCGACATCTTCATACAGTGTGGGGAGTGCCGGGTACCTCTTCTATCTTCATCCAGGGCGAAGGCGGCATGGACTGGAGGTGACCACGGAAGAGGATCAACGACCGCGGAGCCATCCAGTGTGGAGGATCCTCTTTATGTGATTGATGCTGCCCACTCCACGATGCTGCTGAAAAATTCAAATCACGCAATAGGATGAGCTACTAAAATCATATTGGCTGTTCAGGGGTTAATATGTACTTTGTAACATTTTAGTTATGTGTTTTGAGAAACATTTTTGTTTTGCAAAATCCATAACTACTGGTCTCAGATCATGGAATGGATCATGGTGGTATAGGCCATAACGCAAGCATTTTAGCCGGACTGCACAACCTCATATACAGCGCTACGAAAATCCTGCACTCAAAAGTAATTTTTTTGAGTGCGGACTGGAAAGTTCTGTTACAGGCTAAAATGCTTGCGGTATAGCTGCGACTTGTAATACGGAAGACCTGCCATTTCGGTAGCAGTATAGCCGTACCACAAAACTTGTAATCTTGGTGTTTATTAGCCATTCCCCAGTTTTGCATAACCAACACGGCTATATTAATACACTTTTTACCTCTGTGATTACCTTGTATCTAATCCTCTGCAGACTGTCCCCTTATTTCAGTTATTTTGACAGACTTGTATTTAAGTCAATCAGTGCTGACTCATAAGTAACTCCACAGGAGGGCAAGATTACGAGTGCACACTAAGGGGTCAATTTATCAAGCTCCGTATGGAGCTTGATGCCCCGTGTTTCCGGCGAGCCTTCTACAGACCGCTGCTCCATAACCTGTCCACCTGCTCTGAACAGAGTGAACTGCGCATAACAAAATGGTGCCAGTCACTTTTCTCGCAATCTCACGAAGATTACAGCACTGTTTCAAAACCCTTGGAGGTTGAACTTCAGCTCCACAAAGCGCTGTATTAGTGAAGCGCTGTAAAGTAAGGTATACCTGTATATTTTTAATAATGACTACTAATGTTGTAAATAGAACACACAACAGTAATCATTTAACTTTGTAACCCAAAGCCCTTCTAAAATGTTTTCACTTGTTTTTTATTACACTTGCTATGGTTTTAAATGCTTCTTCAATATTTGATGCTTTTGGGCACTTACTACCAATATTCAGAGTAAATACTCTTCCTGCCTTTTGTTTCCACTGTCCAAAGTCTATATTCGGGAAGAGGTAGCCCGCAATCATTACCTCTTTCTTTCCTTCAAAACAAATAATGTTTTTAAACGCCATTGCAACATATCATTGTGAGTGGGTGGAGAGCACTTCCATCAATTAGCCGCTGTGTGTACAAGTTACTATGACACCGAATGGCTATAAAAATGAACAGACTCTTACCCTGATAAAGTCATGTATAGTGATGAAAAGCAACAGTGAGTGGATAGATATATCTCTACTGGAGTGTGTGCTTGTGTGTATGTGTTTAATGTATGTAACAGTTAGCTTACTGCTAACATGAATGTTGCAGATAGCATACTATGAATACATAGAATATATGTATTGAGTATTGTTGATACGAAGTGCTTGAACTTTTGAAGAGTAGGGTTCTAAGCCAGAACCCGGCTGAGTGGGCTAGTTCTGGCACTCTTGCAGGTAGGAGGACACCTTTGAGCGCCTAGCAGTGCCTGCTAATGTATGTGCATTTGGCAGTTTCGTTCACTGCCAAATGCGGAAGTAGGAGGTTACTTGACTGAGTACAGTGGGTGTTTAATGTCCCTTTAGAACACTACTGTAATCCATAATCATTTAATAATAATAATAATAATAATAATAACAGCAAGTTATATATATAACTTTTCTCCTGGTTACTTAAATATTTGTCTGTAACAAATATAGCCAATGAAAGGGATAATAAACTGATCATACTCAAAGTAATTACTTTAACCCTTTGAGTGCTAAGCACTTTCCCTCCTGGGTGCTAAGCTGTTTTAAGTTTTTTTTATTTTTTATTTTTCCCTGTTGTTTCCTGTTGGAAAGGTTAGACGATTACCTTTCCAACGGTGGGTCTTGGGGGGTTGTAGCTGCTTAGATGCCTGAGATACAGGCTTCTAAGCAGCATGCCCCCTTTTCCTATACTTAACATTGTCATTTTGTTAATAAAGTTGCGCAGTTAAGTCACCACGTCATTACGCGTGACGTCACCACGCAAAACGTGAAGCCCCAGCGATGCCTGTCACTTTAGAGGCACGATCCCCGGGGTAGGAGCCCCCAGATCTCCCTCAAGGTGGGAGGGGGCTAGCGACGCCTCTGAGCCGTCGTTAGCACCAGAGTGGGAAACTCTGCGACGGCTCAGAGCCGTCATTAGCACTCAAAGGGTTAAGGAACACTCAAGTCAAAATTAAACTTTTATGATTTAAATAGAACATGCATTTTCAAACAACTTTCTATTAATACAACAGAGGGGTTTTTTTGGTTACGCACACCACGAAAGGACTGTTTAAACTTAACACAAATATTGTGGGAGTGCTACCAAAGTGACCAAATAATTACAAAACAACAAGGAGATATTTTGGTGCACATCCAACCACTTAAGTCCACTTCTACATGGCATATTAGTATATGTTTCTGTCTGCCAAATATACTTACATAGCTTCTAATAAGATTGGGATAAATATCTCACAATAATATGAGCATATATTTGTGCTGCTAAAACAAATATACTTCTGCAAAAAAATTTTTGCTTTTAAAATTGCCTTTAAATGAAATGGGATCTTAGTCACACAATATGATCATATTCTGCTAAGCCAGTCTACCACTTACAAGGTGTCCCACATCAGACCAGTCCTATACTAACCAGTATCCACACTGCAGCAAGTCATGTCTACACAGTGTGAAGCTTTCTAGCTTATAAAGTATATTAATCAGGAACACACCTGGGCTGGGTGGCATGCAGTAACCAAAGGGGAGGGATTTTGGTCAGATCCCTATTTAAGAAATACAACAGAGGGGTTTTTTTGGTTACGCACACCACGAAAGGACTGTTTAAACTTAACACAAATATTGTGGGAGTGCTACCAAAGTGACCAAATAATTACAAAACAACAAGGAGATATTTTGGTGCACATCCAACCACTTAAGTCCACTTCTACATGGCATATTAGTATATGTTTCTGTCTGCCAAATATACTTACATAGCTTCTAATAAGATTGGGATAAATATCTCACAATAATATGAGCATATATTTGTGCTGCTAAAACAAATATACTTCTGCAAAAAAATTTTTGCTTTTAAAATTGCCTTTAAATGAAATGGGATCTTAGTCACACAATATGATCATATTCTGCTAAGCCAGTCTACCACTTACAAGGTGTCCCACATCAGACCAGTCCTATACTAACCAGTATCCACACTGCAGCAAGTCATGTCTACACAGTGTGAAGCTTTCTAGCTTATAAAGTATATTAATCAGGAACACACCTGGGCTGGGTGGCATGCAGTAACCAAAGGGGAGGGATTTTGGTCAGATCCCTATTTAAGAAATACAACAGAGGGGTTTTTTTGGTTACGCACACCACGAAAGGACTGTTTAAACTTAACACAAATATTGTGGGAGTGCTACCAAAGTGACCAAATAATTACAAAACAACAAGGAGATATTTTGGTGCACATCCAACCACTTAAGTCCACTTCTACATGGCATATTAGTATATGTTTCTGTCTGCCAAATATACTTACATAGCTTCTAATAAGATTGGGATAAATATCTCACAATAATATGAGCATATATTTGTGCTGCTAAAACAAATATACTTCTGCAAAAAAATTTTTGCTTTTAAAATTGCCTTTAAATGAAATGGGATCTTAGTCACACAATATGATCATATTCTGCTAAGCCAGTCTACCACTTACAAGGTGTCCCACATCAGACCAGTCCTATACTAACCAGTATCCACACTGCAGCAAGTCATGTCTACACAGTGTGAAGCTTTCTAGCTTATAAAGTATATTAATCAGGAACACACCTGGGCTGGGTGGCATGCAGTAACCAAAGGGGAGGGATTTTGGTCAGATCCCTATTTAAGAAATACAACAGAGGGGTTTTTTTGGTTACGCACACCACGAAAGGACTGTTTAAACTTAACACAAATATTGTGGGAGTGCTACCAAAGTGACCAAATAATTACAAAACAACAAGGAGATATTTTGGTGCACATCCAACCACTTAAGTCCACTTCTACATGGCATATTAGTATATGTTTCTGTCTGCCAAATATACTTACATAGCTTCTAATAAGATTGGGATAAATATCTCACAATAATATGAGCATATATTTGTGCTGCTAAAACAAATATACTTCTGCAAAAAAATTTTTGCTTTTAAAATTGCCTTTAAATGAAATGGGATCTTAGTCACACAATATGATCATATTCTGCTAAGCCAGTCTACCACTTACAAGGTGTCCCACATCAGACCAGTCCTATACTAACCAGTATCCACACTGCAGCAAGTCATGTCTACACAGTGTGAAGCTTTCTAGCTTATAAAGTATATTAATCAGGAACACACCTGGGCTGGGTGGCATGCAGTAACCAAAGGGGAGGGATTTTGGTCAGATCCCTATTTAAGAAATACAACAGAGGGGTTTTTTTGGTTACGCACACCACGAAAGGACTGTTTAAACTTAACACAAATATTGTGGGAGTGCTACCAAAGTGACCAAATAATTACAAAACAACAAGGAGATATTTTGGTGCACATCCAACCACTTAAGTCCACTTCTACATGGCATATTAGTATATGTTTCTGTCTGCCAAATATACTTACATAGCTTCTAATAAGATTGGGATAAATATCTCACAATAATATGAGCATATATTTGTGCTGCTAAAACAAATATACTTCTGTTGTATTTCTTAAATAGGGATCTGACCAAAATCCCTCCCCTTTGGTTACTGCATGCCACCCAGCCCAGGTGTGTTCCTGATTAATATACTTTATAAGCTAGAAAGCTTCACACTGTGTAGACATGACTTGCTGCAGTGTGGATACTGGTTAGTATAGGACTGGTCTGATGTGGGACACCTTGTAAGTGGTAGACTGGCTTAGCAGAATATGATCATATTGTGTGACTAAGATCCCATTTCATTTAAAGGCAATTTTAAAAGCAAAATTTTTTTTGCAGAAGTATATTTGTTTTAGCAGCACAAATATATGCTCATATTATTGTGAGATATTTATCCCAATCTTATTAGAAGCTATGTAAGTATATTTGGCAGACAGAAACATATACTAATATGCCATGTAGAAGTGGACTTAAGTGGTTGGATGTGCACCAAAATATCTCCTTGTTGTTTTGTAACTTTCTATTAACTTTGATGATCAAAATGTGCACTATCTATGTATATACACAGTTTGAGGCACCAGCTCCTACTGAGCATGTGCAAGAATCCAGAGTATATACATATATGCATTTTTGATTGGTTGATGGCTGTCACATGATAAAAGGGGAAGGAAAAACAGAATTTATGTTTACCTGATAAATTACTTTCTCCAACGGTGTGTCCGGTCCACGGCGTCATCCTTACTTGTGGGATATTCTCTTCCCCAACAGGAAATGGCAAAGAGCCCAGCAAAGCTGGTCACATGATCCCTCCTAGGCTCCGCCTACCCCAGTCATTCGACCGACGTTAAGGAGGAATATTTGCATAGGAGAAACCATATGATACCGTGGTGACTGTAGTTAAAGAAAATAAATTATCAGACCTGATTAAAAAACCAGGGCGGGCCGTGGACCGGACACACCGTTGGAGAAAGTAATTTATCAGGTAAACATAAATTCTGTTTTCTCCAACATAGGTGTGTCCGGTCCACGGCGTCATCCTTACTTGTGGGAACCAATACCAAAGCTTTAGGACACGGATGAAGGGAGGGAGCAAATCAGGTCACCTAAATGGAAGGCACCACGGCTTGCAAAACCTTTCTCCCAAAAATAGCCTCAGAAGAAGCAAAAGTATCAAACTTGTAAAATTTGGTAAAAGTGTGCAGTGAAGACCAAGTCGCTGCCCTACATATCTGATCAACAGAAGCCTCGTTCTTGAAGGCCCATGTGGAAGCCACAGCCCTAGTGGAATGAGCTGTGATTCTTTCAGGAGGCTGCCGTCCGGCAGTCACATAAGCCAATCTGATGATGCTTTTAATCCAAAAAGAGAGAGAGGTAGAAGTTGCTTTTTGACCTCTCCTTTTACCAGAATAAACAACAAACAAGGAAGATGTTTGTCTAAAATCCTTTGTAGCATCTAAATAGAATTTTAGAGCGCGAACAACATCCAAATTGTGCAACAAACGTTCCTTCTTCGAAACTGGTTTCGGACACAAAGAAGGTACGACTATCTCCTGGTTAATGTTTTTGTTAGAAACAACTTTTGGAAGAAAACCAGGTTTAGTACGTAAAACCACCTTATCTGCATGGAACACCAGATAAGGAGGAGAACACTGCAGAGCAGATAATTCTGAAACTCTTCTAGCAGAAGAAATTGCAACCAAAAACAAAACTTTCCAAGATAATAACTTAATATCAACGGAATGTAAGGGTTCAAACGGAACCCCCTGAAGAACTGAAAGAACTAAGTTGAGACTCCAAGGAGGAGTCAAAGGTTTGTAAACAGGCTTGATTCTAACCAGAGCCTGAACAAAGGCTTGAACATCTGGCACAGCTGCCAGCTTTTTGTGAAGTAACACAGACAAGGCAGAAATCTGTCCCTTCAAGGAACTTGCAGATAATCCTTTCTCCAATCCTTCTTGAAGAAAGGATAGAATCTTAGGAATCTTTACCTTGTCCCAAGGGAATCCTTTAGATTCACACCAACAGATATATTTTTTCCATATTTTGTGGTAAATTTTTCTAGTTACAGGCTTTCTGGCCTGAACAAGAGTATCAATAACAGAATCTGAGAACCCTCGTTTTGATAAGATCAAGCGTTCAATCTCCAAGCAGTCAGCTGGAGTGAGACCAGATTCGGATGTTCGAACGGACCTTGAACAAGAAGGTCTCGTCTCAAAGGTAGCTTCCATGGTGGAGCCGATGACATATTCACCAGATCTGCATACCAAGTCCTGCGTGGCCACGCAGGAGCTATCAAGATCACCGACGCCCTCTCTTGATTGATCCTGGCTACCAGCCTGGGGATGAGAGGAAACGGCGGGAATACATAAGCTAGTTTGAAGGTCCAAGGTGCTACTAGTGCATCTACTAGAGTCGCCTTGGGATCCCTGGATCTGGACCCGTAGCAAGGAACCTTGAAGTTCTGACGAGAGGCCATCAGATCCATGTCTGGAATGCCCCACAGTTGAGTAATTTGGGCAAAGATTTCTGGATGGAGTTCCCACTCCCCCGGATGTAATGTCTGACGACTCAGAAAATCCGCTTCCCAATTTTCCACTCCTGGGATGTGGATTGCAGATAGGTGGCAGGAGTGAGTCTCCGCCCATTGAATGATTTTGGTCACTTCTTCCATCGCCAGGGAACTCCTTGTTCCCCCCTGATGGTTGATGTACGCAACAGTCGTCATGTTGTCTGATTGAAACCGTATGAACTTGGCCTTTGCTAGCTGAGGCCAAGCCTTGAGAGCATTGAATATCGCTCTCAGTTCCAGAATATTTATCGGTAGAAGAGATTCTTCCCGAGACCAAAGACCCTGAGCTTTCAGGGGTCCCCAGACCGCGCCCCAGCCCATCAGACTGGCGTCGGTCGTGACAATGACCCACTCTGGTCTGCGGAAGGTCATCCCTTGTGACAGGTTGTCCAGGGACAGCCACCAACGGAGTGAGTCTCTGGTCCTCTGATTTACTTGTATCTTCGGAGACAAGTCTGTATAGTCCCCATTCCACTGACTGAGCATGCACAGTTGTAATGGTCTTAGATGAATGCGCGCAAAAGGAACTATGTCCATTGCCGCTACCATCAAACCTATTACTTCCATGCACTGCGCTATGGAAGGAAGAGGAACGGAATGAAGTGTTTGACAAGAGTTTAGAAGTTTTGTTTTTCTGGCCTCCGTCAGAAAAATCCTCATTTCTAAGGAGTCTATTATTGTTCCCAAGAAGGGAACCCTTGTCGACGGAGATAGAGAACTCTTTTGCACGTTCACTTTCCATCCGTGAGATCTGAGAAAGGCCAGGACTATGTCCGTGTGAGCCTTTGCTTGAGGAAGGGACGACGCTTGAATCAGAATGTCGTCCAAGTAAGGAACTACTGCAATGCCCCTTGGTCTTAGTACCGCTAGAAGGGACCCTAGTACCTTTGTGAAAATCCTTGGAGCAGTGGCTAATCCGAAAGGAAGCGCCACGAACTGGTAATGCTTGTCCAGGAATGCGAACCTTAGGAACCGATGATGTTCCTTGTGGATAGGAATATGTAGATACGCATCCTTTAAATCCACCGTGGTCATGAATTGACCTTCCTGGATGGAAGGAAGAATTGTTCGAATGGTTTCCATTTTGAACGATGGAACCTTGAGAAACTTGTTTAAGATCTTGAGATCTAAGATTGGTCTGAACGTTCCCTCTTTTTTGGGAACTATGAACAGATTGGAGTAGAACCCCATCCCTTGTTCTCCTAATGGAACAGGATGAATCACTCCCATTTTTAACAGGTCTTCTACACAATGTAAGAATGCCTGTCTCTTTATGTGGTCTGAAGACAATTGAGACCTGTGGAACCTCCCCCTTGGGGGAAGCCCCTTGAATTCCAGAAGATAACCTTGGGAGACTATTTCTAGTGCCCAAGGATCCAGAACATCTCTTGCCCAAGCCTGAGCAAAGAGAGAGAGTCTGCCCCCCACCAGATCCGGTCCCGGATCGGGGGCCAACATTTCATGCTGTCTTGGTAGCAGTGGCAGGTTTCTTGGCCTGCTTTCCCTTGTTCCAGCCTTGCATTGGTCTCCAGGCTGGCTTGGCTTGAGAAGTATTA
Organism: Bombina bombina; assembly: GCF_027579735.1. Classification (NCBI taxonomy): domain Eukaryota; kingdom Metazoa; phylum Chordata; class Amphibia; order Anura; family Bombinatoridae; genus Bombina; species Bombina bombina. The sequence continues at coordinate 856,564,786 of NC_069502.1, forward strand.
CCCTCTTGCTTAGAGGACGTAGCACTTGGGGCTGGTCCGTTTCTACGAAAGGGACGAAAATTAGGTTTATTTTTGGCCTTGAAAGACCTATCCTGAGGAAGGGCGTGGCCCTTACCCCCAGTGATATCAGAGATAATCTCTTTCAAGTCAGGGCCAAACAGCGTTTTCCCCTTGAAAGGAATGTTAAGTAGTTTGTTCTTGGAAGACGCATCCGCTGACCAAGATTTCAACCAAAGCGCTCTGCGCGCCACAATAGCAAACCCAGAATTTTTCGCCGCTAACCTAGCCAATTGCAAAGTGGCGTCTAGGGTGAAAGAATTGGCCAATTTGAGAGCACGGATTCTGTCCATAATCTCCTCATAAGGAGGAGAATCACTATCGATCGCCTTTACTAGCTCATCGAACCAGAAACACGCGGCTGTAGTGACAGGGACAATGCATGAAATTGGTTGTAGAAGGTAACCTTGCTGAACAAACATCTTTTTAAGCAAACCTTCTAATTTTTTATCCATAGGATCTTTGAAAGCACAACTATCTTCTATGGGTATAGTGGTGCGTTTGTTTAAAGTAGAAACCGCTCCCTCGACCTTGGGGACTGTCTGCCATAAGTCCTTTCTGGGGTCGAGCATAGGAAACAATTTTTTAAATATGGGGGGAGGGACGAAAGGTATACCGGGCCTTTCCCATTCTTTATTTACAATGTCCGCCACCCGCTTGGGTATAGGAAAAGCTTCTGGGAGCCCCGGGACCTCTAGGAACTTGTCCATTTTACATAGTTTCTCTGGGATGATCAAATTCTCACAATCATCCAGAGTGGATAATACCTCCTTAAGCAGAGCGCGGAGATGTTCCAACTTAAATTTAAATGTAATCACATCGGGTTCAGCTTGTTGAGAAATTTTCCCTGAATCTGAAATTTCTCCCTCAGACAAAACCTCCCTGGCCCCCTCAGACTGGTGTAGGGGCATTTCAGAACCATTATCATCAGCGTCCTCATGCTCTTCAGTATCTAAAACAGAGCAGTCGCGCTTGCGCTGATAAGTGGGCATTTTGGCTAAAATGTTTTTGATAGAATTATCCATTACAGCCGTTAATTGTTGCATAGTAAGGAGTATTGGCGCGCTAGATGTACTAGGGGCCTCCTGAGTGGGCAAGACTGGTGTAGACGAAGGAGGGAATGATGCAGTACCATGCTTACTCCCCTCACTTGAGGAATCATCTTGGGCATCATTTTCAGTGTCACATAAATCACATCTATTTAAATGAGAAGGAACCTTGGCTTCCCCACATTCAGAACACAGTCTATCTGGTAGTTCAGACATGTTAAACAGGCATAAACTTGATAACAAAGTACAAAAAACGTTTTAAAATAAAACCGTTACTGTCACTTTAAATTTTAAACTGAACACACTTTATTACTGCAATTGCGAAAAAGTATGAATGAATTGTTCAAAATTCACCAAAATTTCACCACAGTGTCTTAAAGCCTTAAAAGTATTGCACACCAAATTTGGAAGCTTTAACCCTTAAAATAACGGAACCGGAGCCATTTTTATCTTTAACCCCTTTACAGTCCCTGGTATCTGCTTTGCTGAGACCCAACCAAGCCCAAAGGGGAATACGATACCAAATGACGCCTTCAGAAAGTCTTTTCTATGTATCAGAGCTCCTCACACATGCGACTGCATGTCATGCTTCTCAAAAACAAGTGCGCAATACCGGCGCGAAAATGAGGCTCTACCTATGATTAGGGAAAGCCCCTAGAGAATAAGGTGTCTAAAACAGTGCCTGCCGATATTATTTTACAAAAATACCCAGATTAAATGATTCCTCAAGGCTAAATATGTGTATATATGAATCGATTTAGCCCAGAAAATGTCTACAGTCTTAATAAGCCCTTGTGAAGCCCTTATTTACTGTCTGAATAAAAATGGCTTACCGGATCCCATAGGGAAAATGACAGCTTCCAGCATTACATCGTCTTGTTAGAATGTGTCATACCTCAAGCAGCAAAAGACTGCTCACTGTTCCCCCAACTGAGGTTAATTCCTCTCAACAGTCCTGTGTGGAACAGCCATGGATTTTAGTAACGGTTGCTAAAATCATTTTCCTCTTACAAACAGAAATCTTCATCTCTTTTCTGTTTCAGAGTAAATAGTACATACCAGCACTATTTTAAAATAACAAACTCTTGATTGAATAAAAAAAACTACAGTTAAACACTAAAAAACTCTAAGCCATCTCCGTGGAGATGTTGCCTGTACAACGGCAAAGAGAATGACTGGGGTAGGCGGAGCCTAGGAGGGATCATGTGACCAGCTTTGCTGGGCTCTTTGCCATTTCCTGTTGGGGAAGAGAATATCCCACAAGTAAGGATGACGCCGTGGACCGGACACACCTATGTTGGAGAAATTGAACTAACTGAAACTAAGACCAAGTGCTATTGCATTGTTTTGTATTATGAATTTATTAATTATGCTGTTCTACTGTATTTAATGGTTCTTTAAATGTCCTTTAAAGCACTTAGTCTGAATTTTAGAAGAGCAACATTTTTTCTGACAAATTTAAAAAATTATTTTAATTTGCCAGCCCCCTGTATCATGTGACAGCCATCAGCCAATCACAGACTCATACGCATTACACAGTGAACCCTTACACATGCTCAGTAGTAACTGGTGACTCAGAAAGTGTGCATATTTTAATAAACTATCGCCTAGATTTAGAGTTCTGCGGCCAAAGGGGTGCGTAGCTAACGCTGGCTTTTTTCTGGCCGCACCTTTTAAATACCGCTGGTATTGAGAGTTCACAGAATGGCTGCGTTAGGCTCCAAAAAAGGACCGTAGAGCATATTTAACGCGACTTCAACTCTCGATACCAGCGGTGCTTACGGACGCGGCCAGCTTCAAAAACGTGCTCGTGCACGATTCCCCCATAGAAAACAATGGGGCTGTTTGAGCTGAAAAAAACCTAACACCTGCAAAAAAGCCGCGTTCAGCTCCTAACGCAGCCCCATTGTTTGCTATGGGGAAACACTTCCTACGTCTGCACCTAACACTCTAACATGTACCCCGAGTCTAAACACCCCTAACCTTACACTAATTAACCCCTAATCTGCCGCCCCCGCTGACCCCTGCATATTATTATTAACCCCTAATCTGCCGCTCCGTAAACCGCTGCTACTTACATTATCGATATGTACCCCTAATCTGCTGTCCCTAACACCGCCGACCCCTATATTATATTTATTAACCCCTAATCTGCCCCCCACAACGTCGCCTCCACCTGCCTACACTTATTAACCCCTAATCTGCGAGCGGACCGCACCGCTATTATAATAAAGTTATTAACCCCTAATCCGCCTCACTAACCCTATAATAAAAATAGTATTAACCCCTAATCTGCCCTCCCTAACATTGCCAACACCTAACTTCAAACATTAACCCCTAATCTGCCGACTGGAGCTCAGCGCTATTCTAATAAATGTATTAACCCCTAAAGCTAAGTCTAACCCTAACACTAACACCCCCCTAAATTAAATATAATTTAAATCTAACGAAATTAATTAACTCTTATTAAATAAATTATTCCTATTTAAAGCTAAATACTTACCTGTAAAATAAACCCTAATATAGCTACAATATAAATTATAATTATATTATAGCTATTTTAGGATTTATATTTATTTTACAGGCAACTTTGTATTTATTTTAACCAGGTACAATAGCTATTAAATAGTTAAGAACTATTTAATAGCTAAAATAGTTAAAATAATTACAAAATTAAGTGTAAAATAAATCCTAACCTAAGTTACAATTAAACCTAACACTACACTATCAATAAATTAATTAAATAAAATACCTACAATTACCTACAATTAAACCTAACACTACACTATCAATAAATTAATTAAATACAATATCTACAAATAAATACAATGAAATAAACTAACTAAAGTACAAAAAATAAAAAAGAACTAAGTTACAAAAAATAAAAAAATATTTACAAACATTAGAAAAATATTACAACAATTTTAAACTAATTACACCAACTCTAAGCCCCCTAATAAAATAACAAAGCCCCCCAAAATAAAAAAATGCCCTACCCTATTCTAAATTAAAAAAGTTCAAAGCTCTTTTACCTTACCAGCCCTGAACAGGGCCCTTTGCGGGGCATGCCCCAAAGAATTTAGCTCTTTTGCCTGTAAAAAAAACACATACAATACCCCCCCCAACATTACAACCCACCACCCACATACCCCTAATCTAACCCAAACCCCCCTTAAATAAACCTAACACCAAGCCCCTGAAGATCTTCCTACCTTATCTTCACCATACCAGGTTCACCGATCGGTCCTCGGAAGTGTTGATCCAAGCCCAAGCGGGGGGCTGAAGAGTGACGTCCATCCTCGGGCTGAAGTCTGGATCCAAGCGGCGGCTGAAGAAATCCATCATCGGGCTGAAGTCGGAATTCCATCATCGGGATGAAGTCTTCTATCAAGCCGCATCTTCAATCTTCTTTCTTCTGGAGCGGAGCGGAGCCATCTTCTTACAAGCCGACGCGGAACATCCTCTTCAACCGACGCCTAATTGCCGAATGACGGTTCCTTTAAATGACGTCATCCAAGATGGGGTCCCTCGAATTCCGATTGGCTGATAGGATTCTATCAGCCAATCGGAATTAAGGTAGGAATATTCTGATTGGCTGATGGAATCAGCCAATCAGAATCTAGTTCAATCCGATTGGCTGATTGGATCAGCCAATCGGATTGAACTTGATTCTGATTGGCTGATTCCATCAGCCAATCAGAATATTCCTACCTTAATTCCGATTGGCTGATAGAATCCTATCAGCCAATCGGAATTCGAGGGACGCCATCTTGGATGACGTCATTTAAAGGAACCGTCATTCGGCGATTAGGCGTCGGTTGAAGAGGATGTTCCGCGTCGGCTTGGAAGAAGATGGCTCCGCTCCGCTCCAGAAGAAAGAAGATTGAAGATGCGGCTTGATAGAAGACTTCATCCCAATGATGGACTTCCGACTTCAGCCCGATGATGGATTTCTTCAGCCGCCACTTGGATCCAGACTTCAGCCCGAGGATGGACGTCACTCTTCAGCCCCCCGCTTGGGCTTGGATCAACACTTCCGAGAACCGATCGGTGAACCTGGTATGGTGAAGATAAGGTAGGAAGATCTTCAGGGGCTTAGTGTTAGGTTTATTTAAGGGGGGTTTGGGTTAGATTAGGGGTATGTTGGTGGTGGGTTGTAATATTGGGGGGGGAGGTATTGTATGTGTTTTTTTTACAGGCAAAAGAGCTGAATTCTTTGGGGCATGCCCCGCAAAGGGCCCTGTTCAGGGCTGGTAAGGTAAAAGAGCTTTGAACTTTTTTAATTTAGAATAGGGTAGGGCATTTTTTTATTTTGGGGGGCTTTGTTATTTTATTAGGGGGCTTAGAGTAGGTGTAATTAGTTTAAAATTGTTGTAATATTTTTCTAATGTTTGTAAATATTTTTTTATTTTTTGTAACTTAGTTCTTTTTTATTTTTTGTACTTTAGTTAGTTTATTTCATTGTATTTATTTGTAGATATTGTATTTAATTAATTTATTGATAGTGTAGTGTTAGGTTTAATTGTAGATAATTGTAGATATTGTATTTAATTAATTTATTGATAGTGTAGTGTTAGGTTTAATTGTAACTTAGGTTAGGATTTATTTTACAGGTAATTTTGTAATTATTTTAACTATTTTAGCTATTAAATAGTTCTTAACTATTTAATAGCTATTGTACCTGGTTAAAATAAATAGAAAGTTGCCTGTAAAATAATATTAATCCTAAAATAGCTATAATATAATTATAATTTATATTGTAGCTATATTAGGGTTTATTTTACAGGTAAGTATTTAGATTTAAATAGGAATAATTTATTTAATAAGAGTTAATTTATTTCGTTAGAATAAAATTATATTTAACTTAGGGGGGTGTTAGGGTTAAAATTAGCTTTAGGGGTTAAAAAATGAATTAGAGTAGCGGTGAGCTCCGATCGGCAGATTAGGGGTTAATACTATTTATTATAGGGTTATTGAGGCGGGAGTGAGGCGGATTAGGGGTTAATAACTTTATTATAATAGCGGTGCGGTCCGCTCGGCAGATTAGGGGTTAATAAGTGTAGGCAGGTGGAGGCGACGTTGTGGGGGGCAGATTAGGGGATAATAAATATAATATAGGGGTCGGCGGTGTTAGGGGCAGCAGATTAGGGGTACATAGCTATAATGTAGCTGGCGGCGCTTTGCGGTCGGCAGATTAGGGGTTAATTATTGTAGGTAGCTGGCGGCGACGTTGTGGGGGGCAGGTTAGGGGTTAATAAATATAATATAGGGGTCGGCGGTGTTAGGGGCAGCAGATTAGGGGTACATAGCTATAATGTAGCTGGCGGCGCTTTGCGGTTGGCAGATTAGGGGTTAATTATTGTAGGTAGCTGGCGGCGACGTTGTGGGGGGCAGGTTAGGGGTTAATAAATATAATATAGGGGTCGGCGGTGTTAGGGGCAGCAGATTAGGGGTACATAAGTATAACGTAGGTGGCGGTCGGCAGATTAGGGGTTAAAAAAATGTAATCGAGTGGCGGCGATGTGGGGGGACCTCGGTTTAGGGGTACATAGGTAGTTTATGGGTGTTAGTGTACTTTAGAGCACAGTAGTTAAGAGCTTTATAAACCGGCGTTAGCCCAGAAAGCTCTTAACTACTGACTTTTTTCTGCGGCTGGAGTTTTGTCGTTAGATTTCTAACGCTCACTTCAGACACGACTAAATACCAGAGTTAGAAAGATCCCATTGAAAAGATAGGATACGCAATTGACGTAAGGGGATCTGCGGTATGGAAAAGTCGCGGCTGGAAAGTGAGCGTTAGACCCTTTCCTGACTGACTCCAAATACCGGAGGTAGCCTAAAACCAGCGTTAGGAGCCTCTAACGCTGGTTTTGACGGCTACCGCCAAACTCTAAATCTAGGCCATAGTAAATTGAAAAGTCTACTAAAACAGCATGATCTATCTGAATAATGAAAGTTTATTTTGACTTTAGTTTTCTTTTAACCATTTGGTTGCCGAGAACATCTCACAACAGTAATCTAGCCCCTGCTTGCTGCAACATTCATGGACTATCAATGAGTTAAATAACATCTGTAAAACACACACATCAGTGGTTTAAACCCTTGATTGATATTCATTTAAATAAAATGATCTTAAACCTCTGGGTCAGCAAGACTTGCCACAAGAGTTGTTTGCACTAAGCATGTCTGCAGCACAAAGACACATAGGTTAGGAAGAATTGACAAGTATCTGTTCCAGGAAAGGTGTAACTTTTCTGGGAACAAGATCAAAGCATTTTTACAGATGCCAAAACCCGGGGCCCTTAGCAATTATTCCATATTTGACTTTAGTTATAATCTAAGTTAAAATATATATAGTAGAGACTTTAAATGAATGAATGCGCCCAGTGTAGGGGTGGGGCGGGGGGCAGTATGTGCTGGTGTACCCCAGGGGTCATTGTAGGGGCCTGTTGTATTTAACAGTTTCAACAATACTCTTAATGGACATTAACCTCTTAAGGACATATGACGGAATTTTTCCGTCATAAAACAATTGAGCAAACTGAAAGCTGTGTCCTTAAAGGGTTAAGAAACGTGTCTTTTTGTACACAACACAAACATTTGACACTTTAGAGAGTCTCAAGCAAAATAGTTACAAATTATGTATTTAGGATAGAAACAAACAAACAAACATAAATAAATAATTATGGGCTATTGATTTAATCATACTTTACAATGTAAATAAAAGGAATAAAACTAGGGATTTTTTATTTCAGTTGATTAAAAAGTAATTACACACTACACTAATACAGTAGGAAAAGCCAGCAGGATAGTAGGTTGTACATAGAGAGGGTATCAGGAGAAGAAAATAGTGAAGTTTTTATAATTTATGAATCACAAGTCAGGCCTCACCTTATATTCTGTGTACAGATCTGGTGACACCATTTATAGAAGCACCTGCATTACAGACTCTTTAAAAGAGGCTTCTAAAACAGGACATGGTTTCTAAACCATAGTTTATAAAGACGACTCACCTTAACATGTATTGCCTGTGGGAGAGAATGTAACACACTAATATGACAGATCTATTAAAGGATTTAGAGAGATCTGGACCAAGGTGTTATTTGTCTTTAATAAGAAAAAGTGTTTAACCCTTTCACTGCCGAGTCATTTCATCTCCCTGTGCTGAAACCATTTTCAATCTTTTGCATTTTAGACTTTTACTTCAGTCCTACATTATATACTACAATATATACTTTAGTATATCACAACTGACAAAAATAAGAAGGGGATTTTCATCCATGGCTTAGTTTCCATTGCTGTTCTAAACTGTATAAATTGGTGGTAACATAAAACATGTCTTATACACTTTAATGGAGATACTTATAGTTACCACCAGTTTACACAGTTTGGCCTATGGGGCGGAGGGGGGGCTTGAGAGGGGGCAAAATCTCCTTCCCCTTAATAAAATCTCCCTATGCTTAGCGCAGCATTTGATCTATATTCCTATGACACAGAATACATATACACTCACCTGTGCTCTTTATCCCTCAGATACATTACATGAATACACTCACTTGTGCCCTGCATCACTCAGACACATCACACACGTACACTCACCTGTGCTCTTTATCCCTCAGATACATTACATGAATACACTCACTTGTGCCCTGCATCACTCAGACACATCACACACGTACACTCACCTGTGCTCTTTATCCCTCAGATACATTACATGAATACACTCACTTGTGCCCTGCATCACTCAGACACATCACACACGTACACTCACCTGTGCTCTTTATCCCTCAGATACATTACATGAATACACTCACTTGTGCCCTGCATCACTCAGACACATCACACACGTACACTCACCTGTGCTCTTTATCCCTCAGATACATTACATGAATACACTCACTTGTGCCCTGCATCACTCAGACACATCACACACATACACTCACCTGTGCTGTTACATGAATACACTCACTTGTGCCCTGCATCACTCAGACACATCACACACGTACACTCACCTGTGCTCTTTATCCCTCAGATACATTACATGAATACACTCACTTGTGCCCTGCATCACTCAGACACATCACACACGTACACTCACCTGTGCTCTTTATCCCTCAGATACATTACATGAATACACTCACTTGTGCCCTGCATCACTCAGACACATCACACACGTACACTCACCTGTGCTCTTTATCCCTCAGATACATTACATGAATACACTCACTTGTGCCCTGCATCACTCAGACACATCACACACGTACACTCACCTGTGCTCTTTATCCCTCAGATACATTACATGAATACACTTACTTGTGCCCTGCATCACTCAGACACATCACACACGTACACTCACCTGTGCTCTTTATCCCTCAGATACATTACATAAATACACTCACTTGTGCCCTGCATCACTCAGACACATCACACACGTACACTCACCTGTGCTCTTTATCCCTCAGATACATTACATGAATACACTCACTTGTGCCCTGCATCACTCAGACACATCACACACGTACACTCACCTGTGCTCTTTATCCCTCAGATACATTACATGAATACATTCACTTGTGCCTTGCATCACTCAGACACATCACACACGTACACTCACCTGTGCACTGCATCTTTCAGACATGTCACACACGTACACTCACCTGTGCACTGCATCTTTCAGACATGTCACACACGTATACTCACCTGTGCACTGCATCTTTCAGACATGTCACACACGTACACTCACCTGTGCACTGCATCTTTCAAACATTTGTCACACGTACACACACATGTGCTCTGCATCTCTCAGACACATTACATGAAAACACTCACTTGTGCCACTCATCACTCAGACACATCACTTACATACAACAACCTGTGCAATGCATCCCTCAGACACATCAAACACATAAACTCACCTGTCTTCTGTGTCTCTCAGACACATCATATGTGTGCACTCACCTGTTCCCTACATCCTCAAACACGCTACACATAAACTCAGCTGTGTCCTGGATCCCTCAAACACGTCACTCACACACACCCACCTGTGCCCTGCATCCCTTGGACAAGTCAAACGTGTACACTCACATGAGCCCTCCATCCCTCAGACATAACCCACATAAACTCACCTCTGCTTAGTAACCATTAGACCCATCACACACATACACTATGTCCTGCATAGCTCAGACATGACACACAAGTACTTTCACTAGTGCCTTGCGGCCTTCAGTTACCTTAATCACATACACTTACCTGTGCTAATATTATCACATATTTCCTGCTCTGTGCCTTCTGGCATATTTCGTAGGCACTGATCATCTTGAACCTTTTGTTCTGTATAACATGAAATCACAGCTTCATTTACATCTGAAGTAGAAAAAAACAAAAGAAACAATATTTACAATTTCTATGGTTTCGTTTAAAAAAATAGATTAAAATAAAATGTAAAGACAATGGGGTGGATTTATTATAAGGCGGGCAGACACGATTCGCTGTAACGAATCATGTCCGCCCGACATCAATAAATGCTGACAGCATACACTGTCTGCATTTATTATTGCACAAACATTTCTTGTGAAATGCTTGTGCAATGCTGCCCCCTGCAGCAGGGGTTGTCAATCATCCCGATCGTATTTGATCGGGATGATTGCAGTCCGCCACCTCAGGGGTTAAGGAGCAGCGGCCTTACAAACGCTGCTTCTTAACTCCTGATTTCGGCGAGCCGGAAGGCTCACGTGGAATGAGCAGCATATGCTGCTTAGTAAATTGGCACCATTGTGTGATTTATGGTAATCTAGTCCTAAAGCCCGTGTACACGGGCCATTTTTTGCAGTACAGCGGTTCCACCCCTTGCTCTCTCTATCCCCCCTCTATTTTGCTCTCTCTGCCCCCTCTCTTTTGCTCTCTCTGCCCCCTCTCTTTTGCTCTCTCTCTCCCCCTCTTTCTATTTTGCTCTCTCTCTCCTCTCTTTTGATCTCTCTCTCCGCCCTCTCTTTTGCGCTCTCTCTCCCCCTCTCTTTTGCGCTCTCTCTCCCCCTCTCTTTTGTTCTCTCTCTCCCAGGGTCGGCTCCAGAACGAATGAAATGGGGGGGCATTTTTTTTTAACAAGGGGGCACACATTTACAAAGCATGTATGAGAGTCAAAATAAGAGCAGACCTACATATTCTGCAGGAAAGTGGCTGGCTTATCCCCCACTATTAACATTTGGAGAATATGTGCTAAATCACTAGGTAAAATAATTAAGTCTAAATCCTATGCAGTGCACTAAAACAGAGCCATTAAACTTGGGACCCCCAGTGCAATAGCTCCTTAAAAACAATTCACCCCTTAATCACCATGATCCAAAACCCTTAAACTCATTCTCAAATCTCAATCATGTCCCCTAAACAGCCATGCACCCCAAACCCCCTAATGTAATTAACTCCTTTGTTTGCAATAGTAGTGAGGATACTAGATTTTCAGATACTGGTAATTTTGTAGATTAGATTTAGCTATACCTGTTTCACAATAACGAATGGATATCAGGTTACTTAATACAACCTATGTACTGTGAACCTTTAAGAACCTATAAGAATATGATTGTATCATATAAATATAAGTCTATAAATGGCTACCGGCTTCTATCGATGCCTCAAAAGTGCACTGTGAACTTAGGCCCGGCACAGTGCACTTTTTGAGGCATCGATAAAAGCCGGTAGCCATTTATAGACTTATATTTATATGATAAAATCATATTCTTATCATAGTCTATTGTTTAAAAAAATTAGTAACTCACGATGTTTAGGTAAAATTAATAGGGTTAAGACAAATCCAAAAAGTCTCTAATTAACTTCCAATTCCAAATAAGAGGTTAAGACACGGAGCTCCTTGCAGATGCGTGATGCAACCTCACAGTTCGGCAGCTAACTCTGCCCCCAGCATGCAGCATTACATAACAATTCATTATTTTATTTATTATTTTTAAAGTGTATATATATACACACACACACATATATATTTACACATGCATACACACATTTACACATACATAGTATACACACACATATTTACACATACACACACATTTACACCCACATACATATTTACACATACTCACACACACATTTATACACAATACACATACATACACAAACACACATACATACACAAACACACACACATGATGGTTGGGTTCAGGGTGGAGGAGGAGACTCCCAAGACTACTTGCTGGCTGGGTAATAGAAGCACATTAACAGTCAGAAATTGACTGAAACAAGCAGCAGCCTATGCGCAGCTCCTCTCATGCAACTGCTCCACCTGACTGGGTAGGGGCCCTAAGCAGAATGACAGAACAGGGCCCCTACCCAGAACAAAAAATACTTCAAAGAAATGGGACAATGCACCATGAGCACAGATATACATCCACACTCACAGATACATTATATATATATATATATATATATATATATATATATATATATATATATATATATATATATATATATATATATATATATATAAACACACACATACAAACAGTACACAGATACACACACATACAAGACACACACAGTACACAAATACAGACACACACAGTACACAGATATACACACACGTACACACAGATACAGACACACACACAGTACACAGATACACACATGTACACACAGATACAGACACACACACACAGTACACAGATACACACATGTACACACAGATAGACACACATGTACACACAGTACACAGATACACACATGTACACACAGATACAGACACACAGTACACAGATACACACACAGATACAGACACACAATATACAGCTATACACACACGTACACACAGATACAGACAAATACAGTACACAGATACACACACACTTCAACAGTACGCATAGATACACATACCTCAAATTTGTCCTGTTTTTTTTCCACTGCCCTAAAAATACTGGAATGTATTGGCAGATCTACATGAGCTCCTGCAGTGATCCATAAATCACTGCGTAGAATGTTGCAATCTAGCATTTCTAGGGCAGTGGGGAGGCAGGAAAAATTGGAGGAAAATAGGCAAATCAAATAATGAAAAAAACATTGTCAGTAAAATTCATATATATTCATGTCCCTTTAATGAAATGCTCTAATCCAGTAATACATATTTTACAAATTGACACCTTTTACTTAAATCAACTAAAGCTGCAATAAAATATGTTTTTCTGTTTGTAACCTATAAATAATTAATCTTGTGCCAGAGTGCTGTCAGATGTAGGCTCACTAGTGTTTATTTAAAGGGCAGTGTATGTTCACTTAAAGTAATATTTTTATTGTTAAGCTTTAATGGTGATAGTTTTCTTCTACATTAAAAAACAAAAATATTTGGATATTGAGACTTTAACAATCACCCGGGTTTCAGGATGGAGACAATCTTACATGTCAATGCTATGTTTATGTCCTACATTTTCCATCGATAAGATTAACCTCGATGATGTATTGTACAATCTCTTTTTAATTTAATAAAACTGTTTAAAAAAAAAAGAAAAAAAATAATATTGAAATAAAGGGGAAAGAGGAAAGAAAAGGAGAGAGATGATAAAAAGTGAAGGGGTAATGGCATAGAGAGAGACAGGAGGTGAGATAGTGAAAGAGAGATGAGGAGGAAAGAAGAAGAAAAAAAGAGGGAGAGTGGAGAAAAAGAATAGAAATATTTTTCCCTGTTATGCAACACATTTATACAGTGTCCTGAACATAGAATTCACAAACACTAAGCAGCCCTTCTGCTCTAGGAGGGGTTAAAAGGCTGCAGCACACACACAAAAACGTATTTATTGCTGACCTCTGCCCCTCTCTTACCTCTCATTGCTTTTCTTTCATGTGGCTGATCACTGTTAGCTGCCTCAAAGCAAAAGAACCGCGCTTGGGCAGGAAGAAGGGGGAGAGAAGGGAGGGGACAGCTCTTAACAGGAAGTGCTGCTATAATTCAGGGAAATACTTAGCTACAGAACAGCACACTGAATGTGCTGCTTATTACAACTTCCCCCATTCTGTCCAGGGTGCTCTTTCAGTTCCTCAGAGGCTCCCACAATCGCACTACAGAACAGATTGCAAATCGGCACAGGCAGTTAAAACTCTTTGCACTGCAGCAGCCCTGTGTTTTGAGGGGGCACAGCATTCCATTTGGGTGGGCATTGCCCCCCAAATCCCCCCCTTGGAGCCGACCCTGCTCTCTCCCCCTCTCTTTTGCTCTCTCTCTCCCCCCTCTTTTGCTCTCTCTATCCCCCCTATTATTATAATTTATAGTTGGCGCTCCTAAGAGACAGAATGTTACTCAAGAGCTGGGACAAAAGTAGAAATAAAATGTGATTTATATATGTATATGTATTAGTTGATTCTTTTAAAGAACTAATGTATAAGAGCGAGAAGTAAAACAAGAAAAATGATTTGGTTTTAGATACAATATTTGTGTATAGGTACCTCTGTTGATTAATAAAAGGAACACTAATTTTGAAAAGAAATTGTCTTAAAAAAAAATTATTATTTATTTTCATAAAAACTATGATAAAGGTGATAAATTAACTATTGGTGATGAATGATAGATAAAACAATAAAACAACATAAGTTTTTAGCGATAAAATGGTTAGTGCTTTTTTCAATACAAGTATAAAACAATTTACAAGATATATTTAGAGGGGACGTCTCCCCTGATGTGTTGCCTAAGATATAAATATGCAATATATTCGATAGCACTGGGAAATTGATTATTGTTTCTTGTTTCTGTGCTCCTTTTATATAGTGTATTAATACAAGTCTGTGTTTTTGCAGTTTGTAATTGATGCGTCCACACAATGTGTACACAAAGTAGTCATGTAATCTGCATACGTCAGTTATCTACTCACGTGACCTGAATTTGGGCAGCCGTTAACAATGCTGCCAGTGCACTGATTGAAGTGTATTTTATGTTGCCATGGTGACTGCTGTATTCGGCCGTAGTGGAAGATCTTTAATTATATTCTGTAAATTGCATGCAATATGCGCCACTCCTCTTTATCCTTAGACAGTCTTTGGAGTATTTATGGAAAACAAATGTAACTCCTTTTTATCCTTAGATAGTCTTTGGAGTTATGTGGATGGTATATTGCCCTCTTATTTTGGAAACTCTAATTGGATTGAGCTTCTAAAGAGGGGGCGCCTTTTTGCCGATATGCTTATCCTTGGTTTGAACTTTCCAACATATATCCGATATGCAGAAGAAGCTTCAATTTAAAAACAGTTAGTTCATTCAGTTCTACGCATTTCACCCTCACAAGGGCTTTATCAAGATCTCTTTCCCCCCTCTCTTTTGCGGTTTCTCTCCCCCTCTTTTGCTATCTCTATCCCCCTATTTTGCTCTCTATCCCCTCTTTTGCTCTCTCTCTTCCCTTTCTTTTGCTCTCTCTCTCCCCTCTCTTTTACTCTCTCTAGCCCCTATCTTTTGCTCTCTCTCCCCCTCTCTTTTTCTCTCTCTATCCCCCTCTTTTGCTCTCTCTATTCCCCCCTTTTTTGCTCTCTCCCTACTTTCTTTTGCTCTCTCCCCCTCTCTTTTGCTGTCTCTCTCCCCCTCTTTTGCTCTCTCTATCCCTACTCTTTTGCTCTCTCTCTCCCCTTTCTTTTGCTCTTTCCCCTCTCTCTTTTGACGTTTCACTCCCTCTCTTTTGCTCTCTCTCTGTCTAGATAGACAGACATATAGATAGATAGTAAGATAGATATAAATATAATAATCAATATATTTTGTCTCTTCAATCTCTTCTTGAAGAACCCGCCCACGACACACCCGACCCCATCCCATCACGCCCGGCCCCATCATGCCTGGCCCCACCCCCTGTCGGCCCCAGAAGGATGCCAAGAGGTAAGTCTGCTGAAGGCCAAGTGTGTTTGTCCTCGCGCAGTCTCTACTGCGCATGACAGCTTCGGAACAAACACACTTGGCCTTTTATATTATAGACTAAGCCTTAAAACGCTAGCGGTCACATCTGCAATAAACATTCCAAGTAACGACATTAGCACAACAGTAAATACAACCTGGGTTATGCAGTAAAGTGAGTTAGCTGGGAATCAGTTACTTTAATAGCGACAAAAATACCCTATTATAATCAATCAGAATTCCCATGTGGCATGTATTACACAAGCTTTTTGGGCAAGGGCGGACTGGGCCAGATTGGCAATTTCCCCACAGGCCGACAGCATAAGTATTGAAATAGGGCCGGATGTAAGGGAGGTGCTAAGAAGGGCTGAAATGTACGTTTTTGTATTTCTGTGTATGTATTTGTGTGCATGTGTGTAATTGTATGCATATGTTTGTGTATTTGTGTGTATGTATTTGTATGCATATGTGTGTGCATGTATGTGTATATGTGTGTGTGTGTTAAAGACAAAGAAAAAAAAAGGCGCACAAAGCAAAACTCAGGTGAAAGATTTATTAGCAATTTCTGTACACGCAAGTATTATTGCACTTACTAGAATAAAGCATAAAACAAGCATTCAGGTGGAGCGTAATTTCCTTACAGCTCCTTGTCACACACACCAGGCGTAGTTGCCTCTTTAGCTATGACAAGTAACTCCGGGCAGAATTTTCCGAATCCTGTGCCAGGCTACTGTATAGCTGGTTTGCTTCCAGCATATTGTTCTTAATGTAATATAATTTGAGAAGGTATATCCCCTAGTCCTCTCTTGTCACTTGCTGTACCCTCCTTCCACTATTGCAGCCTTTTCTGATGTGTGTGTGTGTGTGTGTGTGTGTATTTTAATGCGCGTGTATGTGTCTATGCATCTGTGTGTTTTTGTATTTATGTGCATGTGTGTGTGTGTATTTGTATGCATGTTTGTGTATTTGTGTGTATGTATTTGTGTGCATATGTGTGTATTTATGTTTATTAATGTGCATGTGAATGTGTGTGTGTATTTTAATGCACATGTATGTGTCTATGCATCTGTGTATGTGTGCATGTGTGTGTTTTTGTATGCATGTGTTTGTGCATCTGTATATTTGTGTGCATGAGTATGTTTTGTGCATATGTGTAAGTCAGTGTGTAACATAATTTCAATATGCCTGTCATATTCTGTGATGTAATGTTATGTGTGGTGCCCCTTGATCTGTAGGTGTAAGGTCAGCAGAGTGGTGCCCACTTGTTTTTACATGTGACTTTCAAGCATGTGGTAATGAGGTTTAGGTAGCCACTGTAGAATATAATTGATTTGAGCAGAAACTTCATTTAAGCATAGTGTAAGATATGTAGTGTTCACACTAGTGTGCAGCAGTCCCTTATCAACTTGCTTATGTATAGACTACATTGTGTCCAAATATAGCATTTCTCCACCTGTCTCAAATTCCCTTAGCTCATACTTAGGTAAGTGTGTATGTATAGGTGGGTGTAAATTACCTGTAAAATTAAATAAAAACCTAATCTTACGTAAAAAAAAAAAAAAAAACTACCATTACCAAAAATAAAAAACCTACCATTACTAAAAATAAATAACCAAGCATCACAAAAAATAAAGTCTAACATTACAGAAAATGTACTTATAAAGTACTTACCAAAAAATATTATATATATATATATATATATATATACACATATATATATATATATATATATATATATATATATATATATATATATATATATATATATATATATATATATATATATACTCTTATTCTAATACCCCAACAAAAAAACACCCCAAAATAAAAAAAGCCCTATTCTAAAACTAAACTACCAATAGCCCTAAAAAACATAATTTATGTAAGAATTTACCTGATAAATTCATTTATTTCATATTGGCAGGAGTCCATGAGCTAGTGACGTATGGGATATACAATCCTACCAGGAGGGGCAAAGTTTCCCAAACCTCAAAATGCCTATAAATACACCCCTCACCACACCCACAATTCAGTTTAACGAATAGCCAAGAAGTGGGGTGATAAAGAAAGGAGTAAAAAGCATCAACAAAGGAATTTGGAAATAATTGTGCTTTATACAAAAAAATCATAACCACCATAAAAAGGGTGGGCCTCATGGACTCTTGCCAATATGAAAGAAATGAATTTATCAGGTAAATTCTTACATAAATTATGTTTTCTTTCATGTAATTGGCAAGAGTCCATGAGTTAGTGACGTATGGGATATCAATACCCAAGATGTGGAACTCCACTCAAGAGTCACTAGAGAGGGAGGGATAAAAATAAACAACAGCCATTTCTCGCTGAAAAAATATTCCACAACCCAAAATATAAGTTATTCTCATAATGAAAAGAAAAACTTAAAACATCAGCAGAAGAATCAAACTGAAACAGCTGCCTGAAGAACTTTTCTACCAAAAACTGCTTCTGAAGAAGCAAATACACAAAATGGTAGAATTTAGTAAATGTATGCAAAGAAGACCAAGTTGCTGCTTTGCAAATCTGATTAACTGAAGCTTCATTCTTAAAAACCCACGAAGTGGAGACTGATCTAGTAGAATGAGCTGTAATTCTCTGAGGCGAGGCCTGACCCGACTCCAAATAAGCTTGACGAATCAAAAGCTTTAATCAAGAAGCCAAGGAAATAGCAGAGGCCTTCTGACCTTTCCTAGGATCAGAAAATATAACAAATAGACTAGAAGTCTTCCTGAAATTTTTAGTAGCTTCAACATAATATTTCAAAGCTCTTACCACATCCAAAGAATGTAAGGATCTTTCCAAAGAATTCTTAGGATTAGGACACAAGGAAGGGACAACAATTTCTCTACTAATGTTGTTAGAATTCACAACTTTAGGCAAACATTTAAATGAAGTCCGCAAAACCGTCTTATCTTGATGAAAAATCAGAAAAGGAGATTCACAAGAAAAAGCAGATAGCTCAGAAACTCTTCTAGCAGAAGAGATGGCCAAAAGGAACAACACTTTCCAATAAAGTAGTTTAATGTCCAAAGAATGCATAGGCTCAAACGGAGGGCCCTGTAATGCCTTCAAAACCAAATTAAGACTCCAAGGAGGAGAAATTGATTTAATGGCGGGCTTAATATGAACTAAAGCCTGTACAAAACAGTGAATATCAGGAAGTTTAGCAATCTTTCTGTGAAATAAAACAGAAAGGGCAGAGATTTGTACCTTCAAGGAACTTGCAGACAAACCCTTATCCAAACCATCCTGAAGAAACTGTAGAATTCTAGGAATTCTAAAAGAATGCCAAGAGAATTTATGAGAAGAAGGAAATGTAGGTCTTCCAAACTCGATAATAAATCTTTCTAGAGACAGATTTACGAGCTTGTAACATAGTATTAATCACCGAGTCAGAGAAACCTCTATGACTTAGTACTAAGCGTTTAATTTCCATACCTTCAAATTTAATGATTTGAGATCCTGATGGAAAAACCGACCTTGAGACAGAAGGTCCGGCCTTAACGGAAGTGGCCAAGGTTGGCAACTGGACATCCGAACAAGATCCACATACCAAAACCTGTGTGGCCATGCTGGAGCCACCAGCAACACAAACAATTTTTCCATGATTATTTTAGATATCAATCTTGGAAGAAGAACTAGACACGGAAAAATGTAAGCAGGATGAAAACACCAAGGAAGTGTCAGCGCATCCACTGCTTCCGCCTGAACATCCCTGGACCTGGACAGGTATCTGGGAAGTTTCTTGTTTAGATGAGAGGCCATGAGATCTCTCTCTGGAAGACTCCACATCTGAACAATCTGAGAAAATACATCTGGATGGAGAGACCACTCCCCTGGATGTAAAGTCTGACGGCTGAGATAATCCGCCTCCTAATTGTCTACACCTGGGATATGCACCGCAGAGATTAGACAGGAGCTGGATTCCGCCCAAGCAAGTATCCGATTTACTTCTTTCATTTCTTGGGGACTGTGAGTCCCACCCTGATGATTGACATATGCCACAGTTGTGATATTGTCTGTCTGAAAGCAAATGAACGGTTCTCTCTTCAACAGAGGCCAAAACTGAAGAGCTCTGAGAATTGCACAGAGTTCTAAAATATTGATTGTAATCTCGCCTCTTGAGATTTCCAAACCCCTTGTGCTGTCAGAGATCCCCACACAGCTCCCAAACCTGAAAGATTTGCGTCTGTAGTGATCACAGTCCAGGTTGGCCGAACAAAGGAAGCCCCTTGAACTAAACGCTGGTGATTTAACCACCACGTCAGAGAATGTCGAACATTGGGATTTAAGGATATTAACTGTGATATCTTTGTATAATCCCTGCACCATTGATTCAGCATACAAAGCTGGAGAGGTCTCATGTGAAAACGAGAAAAAGGAATCGTGTCCGATGCTGCAGTCATGAAGCCTAAAACTTCCATGCACATAGCCACTGAAGGGAATGACTGAGACTGAAGGTGCCGACAGGCTGCAACCAATTTCAAATGTCTCTTGTCTGTTAGAGACAGAGTCATGGACACTGAATCTATCTGGAAACCTAAAAAGGTGACCCTTGTCTGAGGAATCAAGAAATGTTTTGGTAAATTGATCCTCCAACCACTAGTACCAAGATATCGTCCAAATAAGGAAACACCGCAATACCCTGCTCTCTGATTACAGAGAGTAGGGCACCTAGAACCTTTGAAAAGATTCTTGGAGCTGTTGCTAGGCCAAATGGAAGAGCAACAAATTGGTAATGCTTGTCTAGAAAAGAGAATCTTAGGAACTGATAATGTTCTGGATGAATCTGAATATGAAGGTATGCATCCTGCAAGTCTATTGTAGACATATAATGTCCTTGCTGAACAAAAGGCAGAATAGTCCTTATAGAAACCATCTTGAAAGTTGGTACTCTTACATAGCGATTCAAAATTTTCAGATCCAGAACTGGTCTGAATGAATTTTCCTTCTTTGGGACAATGAATAGATTTGAATAAAACCCCAGACCTTGTTCCTGAAAAGGAACCAGCATGATTACCCCTGAAGACTGCAGGTCTGAAACACACTTCAGGAAAGCCTGAGCTTTTACTGGATTTTCTGGGATACGTGAGAGAATGAAATCTTGTCACAGGAGGTCTTACTCTGAATCCTATTCAATACCCTTGAGAGACAATGCTCTGAATCCATTGATTTTGGACAGAATTTATACAAAAATCCTTGAAAAACCTTAATCTGCCCCCTACCAGCTGAGCTGAAATGAGGGCCGCACCTTCATGCGGACTTAGGGGCTGACTTTGGTTTTTTAAAAAGCTTGGATTTATTCCAATTTGAGGAATGCTTCCAATTGGAAACAGATTCCTTGGGGGAAGGATTTGATTTTTGTTCCTTATTTTGACGAAAGGAACAAAAACGGTTAGAAGCCTTAGATTTGCCCTTAGGTTTTTTATCCTGAGGCAGAAAAATCCCCTTTCCTCCAGTAACAGTTAAAATAATAGAATCCAACTGAGAACCAAATAAATTATTACCTTGGAAAGAAAGAGATAATAATCTAGACTTAGATGTCATATCGGCATTCCAAGATTTAAGCCACAAAGCTCTTCTAGCTTAAATAGCTAAAGACATGGATCTAACATCAATTTTGATAATATCAAAAATGGCATCACAAATAAAATGATTAGCATGTTGCAGTAAACAAACAATGCTAGATATGTCAGAATCCAATTCTTGTTGTGCTAAATTCTCCAACCAAAAAGTTGATGCAGCCGCAAAATCAGCCAAAGAAATTGCAGGCCGGAGAAGATGACCTGAATATAAATAGGCTTTCCTTAGATAGGATTCAGGTTTCCTATCTAAAAGATCTTTAAAAGAAGGAATAGTGGTACGTGTAGCAAGAGTAGAAATAGCCCCATCAACTATGGGGATCTTTTCCCAAAACTCTATAGAAATTGCTGGTAAAGGATACAATTTTTTAAACCTTGAAAAAGGAATAAAAGGAGTACCTGGCTTATTCCATTCCTTAGAAATCATATCAGAAATAGCATCAGGGATAGGAAAAACCTCTGGAGTAACCACAGGAGGTTTAAAAACAGCATTTAAACGCTTACTAGTCTTAACGTCAAGAGGACTGGTTTCCTCACTATCCAAAGTAATTAACACTTCTTTTAACAAAGAACGAATATAGTCTATTTTAAACAAATAAGTAGATTTGTCGGTGTCAATATTTGAGGAGGGATCTTCTGAATCAGATAGATCCTCATCAGAGGAGGATAAATCATTATGTTGCCGGTCATTTGAAATTTCATCAACTTTATGAGAAGTTTTAAAAAACCTTTTACGTTTATTAAAAGGCGGAAATGCAGACAAAGCCTTCTGAACCGATGTCAGGCAGCAACGTTCCAACAGATACTTCTGAGGCAGGATCAGATTGAGACATCTTGCAGAATGTAAAAGAAAAAACAACATATAAAAGCAAAATGATCAAAATTTCCTTATATGACAGTTTCAGGAATGGGAAAAAATGCAAACAGCATAGCCCTCTGACATAAAGAAAGGCAAGAGGCAAACAGCAATGGGGTATAAAACTAATGAAAAATTTGGTGCCAAGTATGACGCACAATGTAAGAGAATTTTTTTTGGCGCCAACAATATCCGGAAATGACACACTTGCGTTACTAACGACGCAACCGTGTGTAAGACTTCCGCGTCAACTACGACGCTGGAAGTGACGAACTTGCGTCAATGGACGTACTTTTCGCGCCAAAAAAATTTCGCGCCAAGAATGACGCAATGAAGTTCAGCATTTGGCGCACCCACGGCCCTAATGCTGCCCGCAATTTGAAAGAGTAAAAAGTAGTCAATTTGAAAAAAGACTAAACCCCAGGTAAGAAAAAAATATTTCTTAATATGTTTTATTTCCCAAATATGAAACTGACAGTCTGCACAAGGAAATACATGAACCTGAGTCATGGCAAATATAAGTACAATAGATATATTTAGAACTTTATATAACTGCATAAAGTGCCAAACCGTAGCTGAGAGTGTCTTAAGTAATAAAAAACATACTTACCAAAAAGACACCCATCCACATATAGCAGATAGCCAAACCAGTACTGAAACAGTTATCAGTAGAGGTAATGGTATATGAGAGTATATCGTCGATCTGAAAAGGGAGGTAGGAGATGAATCTCTACGACCGATAACAGAGAACCTATGA
The DNA here is from genome assembly GCF_027579735.1 of Bombina bombina. Taxonomy (NCBI): domain Eukaryota; kingdom Metazoa; phylum Chordata; class Amphibia; order Anura; family Bombinatoridae; genus Bombina; species Bombina bombina. Next base: position 856,587,970 of record NC_069502.1, read on the forward strand.
AATAGACCCCCGTTAGGGAAATCATTGCATTCAATAGGTGATACTCCGTTCACATCCCTCTGACATTCGCTGTACTCTGAGAGGAATCGGGCTTCAAAATGCTGAGAAGCGCATGTCGTAGAAATCTTAGCACAAACTTGCTTCACCACCTCCATAGGAGGCAAAGTTTGTAAAACTGAATTGTGGGTGTGGTGAGGGGTGTATTTATAGGCATTTTGAGGTTTGGGAAACTTTGCCCCTCCTGGTAGGATTGTATATCCCATACGTCTCTAGCTCATGGACTCTTGCTAATTACATGAAAGAAAGGGCCTTTTGTAGGGCATTGCCGTAAAGCAAATCAGCTCTTTATCTAAAAAAAAACAAAAACAAAAAAAAAACTTTTATGATACAAATAGGGAATGTAATTTTAAACACCTTTCCAATTTACTTTTAGCACCAATTTTGCTTTGTTTTCTTGATATTCTTAGTTGAAAGCTAAACCTAGGAGGTTCATATGCTAATTTCTTAGACCTTGAAGGCCACCTCTAATCTGAATGCACTTTGACAGTTTGTCACCACTAGAGGGTGTTAGTTCATGTGTTTCATATAGATAACATTGATCTCATGCACGTTAAGTTACCTAGGAGTGAGCACTGATTGGCTAAAATGCAAGTCTGTCAAAAGAACTGAAATAAGGGGGCAGTTTGCAGAGGCATAGATACAAGGTAATTACAGAGGTAAAATGTGTATTATTATAACTGTGTTGGTTATGCAAAACTGGGGAATGGGTAATAAAGGGATTATCTATATTTTTAAACAACAAAAAATTTGGTGTTGACTGTCCCTTTAACCCCTATAATTAACCCCCCCCCCCCAATAAAAAACAAACAAAAAAAAACACTATCTAAAAATCCCTAATCTACAAAGTGCCCTGAAAAGGGCATTTGGCTGTGCATTTCCCTTAAAATTGCATTCAGCTCTTTTTGCTACCCATACAAAACAACAACAAAATCATCTTTTTAAAAAAAAACAACAACAAAAAAACACAAAAAAAACCCTAACACAACCCCCAAGTTGGTACTCACTGATGTTGATGACGGCGACACTCCATCTTCATCCTGGAGGTGGTCCTTTATCCATCTTCTTATCTTTTTCCTGACAGTGGTGGCTACGGTGGTCCTCATCTTGGCACGATGTACAGGGTGCTCCTCTTCATGCTGTCCCCAGCCGCACACCGAATTGTGAGTGTGAGGTACCCCTTTTAATGGAGCTACCCTTGAATTCCTATTGGCTGATTTGAATCCTCAAATTCAAATCAGCCAATAGAATGAAAGCTTTCCTTTTATTCTATTGGCTGATTTGAATTTGAAGATTCAAATCAGCAAAATCAGATATACCGTGATTCTCTCATACACGGTTATGCATAAATGTAACAAGACAAAAAGAGGGAGAGTGGCGCTCTAAAAAGATCTAGAGGATTAGAAAGTAATATGTAGTAACTACAAGATGATAAATGTAAATATTTAATAAGCATAATTATGAAAACACAGTAAAATTAATCTGATCTTATTACAATGTATTATCTGAATAGATACACAAAATAAGTAAAATCATACAGATGTTGTGGCCACAACGTTAAGAACCAATTTCTAAAAACAGTATTACACGGTAATACTGAGTATATCAGTGCTGTAAGGTCTATATCAATGCGCGAGACTAATACTAAATCAGTTCACGTTTTGCACATGGTAAAAGTCCAGGATGTCTGCCTGAAAAAGCCTCGGTATATAAGTATGCCCTTGAAATCTTCTCTAATGTCTGTACATGCATAAATGGTTATGTTCTATGTTCCATAAAACATAATATCCTAACCGGTCAGTCGTAAAGGTTTTTTTCTGGCAAATCTGTCTTACCGGACCTCCATAGAGGTTTACCAGTGTCCCCCAAAGCAAATAGTAATAGTCGGCTTTTAACGTTGTGTGTTATTCCTTCCTGCTGCTAGCGTTCAGCGTCTCGGCAGCGGTTTCCATCGACTGTACTGTGGGGTAGTCACATGACCTAGTACCAATCGGGTAACTGGAATCTTTTTAGGCTCCAAATTTGAAAAATTCCAGATCGTAAATGTGATATTTTGCACTATACAGTTCCAAAGTGCAATCTTTATGTGCCACAAGTCTTCCTTCTACACGTTTCAGCGAATAATGCCTTTATCAAGATAGCTTGTTGTAGGTATTTGGGCTTTTGTATACCCCAGGTCTTAAAGGCAAGTTTTGTGAGGCTTAAAGGCACAGTGTATTTTTCTTAAAGACACAGTTTCTGTTTAAAACAATGACTCTATTGAGTGTAAAACAAGTTATAAAATAATTTCAACTTCCTTCAAATTAATATAAATATAGATATACTTCATATATGTTTGGCATATTTAAATTCTCAAGTGTATACGTGTATATTAAATCAATCTGTTTACGGCATATGTGCATCCTTGTGTATGAAAAATAAAAAATTTCAACATCGAATAAGGGCTATGAATAACTTTAGAATTAAATACACTGTGACTTTAAGCCTCGCAAAACTTGCCTTGAAGACCTGGGGTATAAAAAAGCCTAAATACCTAAAACAAGCTATCTTGATAAAGGCATTATTCGCCAAAACGCATAGAAGGAGGGCCTTTTGTAGGGCATTGCCCTAAAGAAATCAGCTCTTTTACATAAAAAAATTACAAATTACACCCTAACAGTAAAACCCCCCAGCCAACCAACCCCCCTAAAATAAAAAAACAAAGTCTAAAAAAACCTAAGCTACCCATTGCCCCTAAAGGGACATTTGTATTGGCATTGCCCTTAAAAGGGCATTCAGCTCTTTTACTGCCCTTAAAAGGGCAATCAGCTCTTTTACAGCCCAAAAAACCCTAATCTAAAAAAAAAAGCCACCAAAAAAATAAAAAAAAGCCTAAGACTAAGCCCCTAATAGGTACTCACCGTTCCTGAAATCCGGAGGTGAAGGTCTTCTTCCAGGCGGCTCTATCATCTTCTATCTTCATCCGGAGCGAAGGCGGCGCAGTGCGGTCTTCCCCGATGCGCATATCCGGAGCGGCGGTCCTCAGTGGCGTGGATGCTCCTCTTCATCTGATCTCTGTCGTACACTAAAAATTGAATGGAAGGTACCACATTCAATTTGGGGTACCTTGCAATCCTATTGGCTGAAATTTTGAAATCAGCCAATAGGATTAGAGCTACTGAAATCCTATTGGCTGTTCAAATTAGGCAATAAGATTTCAGTAGCTCTCATCCTATTGGCTGACGTTAAAATTTCAATAGGAATGCAAAGTACCCAATTTTTAAATGGGTACCTTGCATTCCATCTTCAGTGTGCGGCGACGATCGTAAGAAGGTGATCTCTGTACCTCGGTCACCTCCGATCCACGCCGGCTTGGTCCTGGATGAAGATAAATGAGGTTGCTGCGCTGGAAGAAGATATTGCCGACTCCAAGAAGACCTTCTTTATCATCTTGTAGTTACTACATATTGCTTTCCAATCCGCTAGATCTTTTTAGAGCGCCACTCTCCCTCTTTTTTTCCTGTTACAATATACTGGCAATGGTTTGTGAGATTATATTAACACTCTTTAGTTTGATTTGTTTTTTATAAGATATATACACACTACATAAAGACACGCACGGGGGAGAAAAGTTTCTTGCGGGCTGGTAAGGCTTGTCCTTTACTCGCCCGATGAGGCGAGTGGAGTTTTTGGGTAATCAAAGGCCCTGATAACCATATAGATATGTAGGTATAAATAAAAAAAACAATATATATATATATATATATATATATATATATATATATATATATATATATATGTATATATATATATATATATATATATATATATATATATATATAGTTCAAAGTAGACAAGCACTCCAGAAATCTTGAGTCCCATGCCAGGGGTGCAACAGATAGGTAAATAGAGTTCAAGGAAGTGTGCACTCACCAGGCCTTTTCAAAGTATGGGTGAGTGCCCTCTTCCTTGAACTTATATATATATATACACACATACATACATATCCATACATACACACATATATACACACACTTTATTAAGTACACCTTGTTAGTACCGGGTTGGACCCCCTTCTGCCTTCCGAACTGCTCTAATTCTTCGCGATATAGATTCAACAAGGTGTTGGAAATATTCCTCAGAGGTTTTGGTCCATATTGACATGATGGCATCACGCAGTTGCTACAAAATATATAGATATGGTGTGTGGAAGCACACCAATCCTCAAGGGGGCGCTCTCAATCAAAACAAATGTAACACAATGTGATAAGAACAATAGTATTGTATACAACAACACTCAAAAAAAAATATAACCTTGTGACTGGAAACACAATGAATGTCCAATAACTAAATGATATCCTGTAAGTCACAATAGCTCCAGAAGATTGCAAAGGTCAGCTCTCTGTCGTAGGGGGCTCAAAATCCTGATGATAACAGATGGTTTGAAAAAAGAAACACAGAGGCTCCCAATGGCTTAATACCACAATACCAGGGGACAAGCAAAATATGTAAGACTAATACTCACAAACGAATAGCACCAAAAAGTGCAAGGAAGCAGACTGGAACCTCACAGTTGACCAGCAAACTGAGCAGACGCAGAGATAATTCTGTAGTACTTCTTCACCAGTGAAGTCCTCCTGGTTCATGTAGCAAAGCACCTCCAGGTGCAATATACACAGACTGGGACTTCTCAGCCGCCCAGCTGACTGTTTCAAAGGTTTCAGCAATTAAGAAAGCTCTCAAAACTGATGCAGGAGTATAGATGGATTCCCAGATAAAATCCAGCAGCCAGTGTATTAGTTAAAAATAATATTTTTATTTTAAAAGCAACATGTTTCTCAGCCTACAACTGGCTGTTTCCTCAGGCTATGATACATACAATTGAAATACACTTGCTATATAAAGGGTAACAAACATTCTCTGATAGGTCTAATAATTCATTCATTCCACCTGTATGTGTTCACAAATAGTTGGTGGTCATAGAAACAAAGATAAACAATGACCTCACAGAAAGTATATGGTTAACGCAGTTGCTGCAGATTTGTCGGCTGCACATCCATGATGCGAATCTCCCATTCCACCACATCCCAAAGTTGCTCTATTGGATTGAGATCTGGTGTCTGTGGAGGCCATTGGAGTACAGTGAAATAATTGTCATGTTCAAGAAACAAGTTTGAGATGATTTGAGCTTTGTGACATGGTGCATTATCCTGCTGGAAGTAGCCATCAGAAGATGGCTACACTGTAGTCATAAAGGGATGGACATGGTCAGCAACAATACTCATGTAGGCTGTGGTGTTTAAACAATGCTCAATTGGTACTAAGGGGCCCAATGTGTGCCAAGAAAATATCCCCCACACTATTACACCACCACCAGCCTGAACAGTTGATACAAGGCAGGATGGATCCATGCTTTCATGTTGTTTACGCCAAATTCTGACCCTATCATCTGAATCTCGCAGCTGAAATCGAGACTCATCAGACCAGACAACGTTTTTTCCAATCTTCTATTGTAGAATTTTGGTGAGCCTGTGCGAATTGTAGCCTCAGTTTCCTGTTCTTAGTTGACAGGAGTGGCACCTGGTGTGGTCTTCTGCTGCTTCAAGGTTAGACGTGTTGTGCGTTCAGAGATGCTATTCTGCATACCATGGTTATTTGAGTTACTGTTGCCTTTCTATCATCTCGAACCAGTATGCCCATTCTCCTCTGAACTCTGACATCAACAAGGCATTTTTGTCCACACAACTGCCGCTCACTGGATATTTTCTCTTTTTCAGACCATTCTTTGTAAACCCTAGAGACGGTTGTGCGTGAAAATCCCAGTAGATCAGCAGTTTTTGAAATACTCAGACCAGCCCCGTCTGGCACCAACAACCATTCCACATTCAAAGTCACTTAAACCCCCTTTCTTCCCCATTCTGATGATCGGCTTGAACCTCAGCAAGACATCCTCACCACGTCTAGATGCCTAAATGCATTGAGTAGCTGCCATGTGATTGACTCATTAGCAATTTGTGTTACCAAGCAATTGAACAGGTGTACCTAATAAAGTGGCCAGTGAGGAACGAACAACAGCTCAATAACTTGTTAGCTTGATCTATGGCGATTTACCACTCGGGAGCAGCCTTTTAGCCCAATATTTGTATTTTTATATAAAATTTCATTAAAATTATGGGGGGAGATAAACTGAAATTAAAGTCCTCCATGGGGCATATTTATCAAGCTCCGAATGGAGCTTGATACCCTGTGTTTCTGGCGAGCCTGCAGGCTTGCCAGAAACAGCAGTTATGAAGCAGCGGTCACAAAGACCGCTGCTCCATAACCTGTCTGCCTGCTCTGAGCAGGCGGACAGACATTGCCGGAAATCAACCTGATCGAGTACGATCGGATTGATTGACACCCCCCTGCTGGCGGTCTATTGGGCGCGAGTCTGCAGGGGGCGGCGTTGTGAGCTGCTGGTGCAATGCTGAATACGGCGAGCGTATTGCTCGCCGTATTCAGTGAGGTCTGTTGGACCTGATCCCGCACTGTTCTGGGTAAGATATGCAAATTAGATATGCAAATTCTCAGTTTTATTGCTTCAAATACTGTTTTAACACAGCGATTCTTTTCTTTTTTTTTTTTAATAACTTTATTTTCACAAGCTCAGTCAGAGATACACGATACAAATCACTGCGAAGTTCAAGATACAAAAATACATTTACATATTTGGGTAAGTAAAGGTGCACAATACACGAAAGTATCATCTTACGATCTCCTCCTGAGCTTAATTTTGTTTCTAAATAAACCAACTGGGGAAGGTGGGAAGGACAGAATGGGGGGAAGAGTATGAGGGAGTGGGGAGGTGGGAGGGTTTAATGGGGGTTGGGCGGATAGGGGGGAAGGAGAGGGAGGGAAAAACAAAACAAGACAGGGAAAAATAAACGATTATTTGAGAACCTAGTTTGACAGTAGATGGCTCTCATTATCCTTGTCTAAGAGTCTTTAGTCCACAGCGATTCTTTTAACAGGATTATTGCAGTGATTTCTGGTTTGCTGCAATAATCCTGTTAAAAGGATCGCTGTGTTAAAACAGTATTTGAAGCAAAAAAAATGAGAATTTGCATATCTTACCCAGAATTCTCTTGTGCATTGGTAACATTGTATATGACGTATTTCTGGGAAAAAGCAAGCGGGGAATCTTGCCTAGATGTGCTAATTTCCTATGCAAATATTTACATTGATGTTATATATATATATATATATATATATATATATATATATATATATATATATATATATATATATATATATATATATATATATATATATATATATATATATATATATATATATATATATATATAGAATACATTTCTTGTAAAGTGAAGAACATAGGAATTTGAAGTATTCCTAACACACCTTCGGCAGTTAGCACTCATGAATGATAAATATTTATCGCTACACTTTTTATCTATTTAAAAGACTAACGTGTCTGCTGTGCAACCATCTGAGCAAATATAACTGAAAAGAATTTTCCCTTTACTAAATGTGCTAATTACCTGTAGCCTTATTTATAGGAACCTCCTCCTCCTCAGTCTTCACCTGATCACACGTATACAGATCTTCTGTAATCTCAACTTTCACTATATCAGCGTTATCTGCGTCTGCACAAATAAAGAAGATTCAGTTTTTATGTCACATGATCTAGTTTTTATAACTTTACCATAAAACAGTTTGTGTATTTCCCAGACAATAGCACCACATACACAGACCGTGGTACTTTCATGCAAACACACTCACCTGTAACCCACATCCCTCATCCCTAACATATGTGCATACTTCAAAGATACAAAATATGTACACTCACCTGTAACCCATATCTCTTAGACATAACATGCAGGCACGTTCTGAGAACGTAAAAGATGCAATTAGATGGTTTAGCAGTGATGTGGATAGATATGTATTCAAAAGGTTCTTCTGAAAGACGCGATTGAGCAAACCACTTTTAACCCTTTAATGACACAGACTCCTTATGCTGTGTGTGCTTAAGGTTTTTTTTTTAGCCCTTTAATTGTGCAGCAAGATGCAATATTACAACATGCTCCACTGCAGGGTATGTTGGCTGTCGTTAAGAGGCTAAACTACAATTTTAAAGATGCCAATGCTGTTATTGATCATCATGACAGTGTGAGTGTGACTTAAAACCATATATTAAAATGAAATGTGAAAATGCCATTTGTAAATGTTGGGGTCCTGAAGTGACTTTTCTTGCAGATCCCATTAGCTGTATAGGATATCATGTACTCAACACATATACACATGCATATGTAACTATACATATGTAAATGTGTGCTATGATCCCTGTATACAGCCTCTGCAATAGCAATAAATGGTGCATTGATTAATTGATACTACTGTGAATGTTTTAGTGTTGGTCAAGGCAACTAAGGGGTAGATGGGAAAGAGATGAGTTCTTTGTGCGAGTGGGTCAGGGGTTTGGTGAGATCTGGGAAGTGGTTCAGGGTGGCTGCATCAGATGCAGTTGCAAATATGTCCTAACTGCCTTTATCTGGGTTGTGAATTTAACCAATATAGCAATTAGATTAGACTGTCTTCTCTTAAAAGACCACTTAAAGGGACATAATACTCATATGCTAAATCATTTGAAAGTGATGCTGCATAACTGTAAAAAGCTGACAGGAAAATATCACCTGGGAATCTCTATGTAAAAAGGAAGATATTTTACCTCACAATTTCCTCAGCTCACCAGAGTAAGTGATGTGTAAAAAGTTATCTTTCAGTTACTGCCCAGCTGCAGGTTAAAAAAAAAGGAAGAAATGAACAGCAGCCAATAAGCATCAACAGTGCTGAACTGCATGAACTGCTTTACTGTGATCTCATGAGATTTCTCTTAACTCTCATGAGATTTCATAGTAAACTTCCTTAAAGTGAATAGGGAAATAACTTGAGTGTGCATGGGGCTCACTCCCTTGCCTGTCCTGGGACAGGCATACTGATTTGCTGCTTAAAGTCCTTTACAATGGGGTGTGAAATATCTTTTTTTTTACATAGAGATGTTCAGGTGATTTTAACAGCTGTGCTGCATCACTTTCAAGTGTTTCAACATTTAGGTATCATGGCCCTTTAAGTTAAACTTTCATAATGAAGATAGAGCACACAATTTGAAGCCCTTTGGCCAAATGAATGTAGATCTATGTCATGCTGTACATAGCCCAGCGTACCGCATAATGTAGAGTCCATAATACTGGAAATCCAATCAGTCTCGTTGTGACGTACACTTTCCCCCCTAATGCATCTGTATTTGGGTTTATATCACTGTAAAGTGCTTGTAGGTGCTGTGGTTACTGAGAGAGGTTGGAAGAGGGTACTTCTCATAGGTACTGGTTGACTTTTGTAAACGTTGCAATGTAAGTCTACATTCATCAAATTATGCTCACTGGTTATGTTAAAGTGTCACATAAAGGGTTAAAATGTCTTTCGTAGTGCTGACTGACAGGAAAAGCTGTAGACAGAGGAAACGTCTCCAGTAACAAGTGTAGCTGACAACTGGTAGAAAGCAGAGAAACCACAAAAGCAAACTAGGTTTAAAGATCTGGGACATTATAAGGCTTTGTACTGATATGTTTTTTTTCCTTGTTTCTCTTGTAAGAAGTGCTTTGTGCTATTCCACATGCAAAGGCCAATTTTTCAGCGGTATAGCCGTACCGCACAACTTGTAATCTCCCTCAATGGGCTAAATTTGCCCATTTGCGGGTGCGCGTTAAATAAGCAACCATTACAAGTGGCTGGTTATTGCTACCCCGAACTCGCTGTAGCAATTAGCACTTGTAAAATTAACCAAAGATCAGATCAAATCTCTGGTTAATTTTATAAAAGTCCCCAAAAATAAAGTTTAATGTTCTTTATTAAAAAAAAAAACAGAATTTATGTTTACCTGATAAATTTCTTTCTCCTACGGTGTATCCGGTCCACGGCTTCATCCTTACTTGTGGGATATTCTCAATCCCTACAGGAAGTGGCAAAGAGAACACACAGCAGAGCTGTCCATATAGCTCCCCTCAGGCTCCGCCCCCCCAGTCATTCGACCGACGGTTAGGAGAAAAAGGAGAACCATAGGGTGCAGTGGTGACTGTAGTTTACAAAAATAAATTTAAACCTGACCAAAATGCCAGGGTGGGCCGTGGACCGGATACACCGTAGGAGAAAGAAATTTATCAGGTAAACATAAATTCTGTTTTCTCCTACATTGGTGTATCCGGTCCACAGCTTCATCCTTACTTGTGGGAACCAATACCAAAGCTTTAGGACACGGATGAAGGGAGGGAACAAGTCAGGTAACCTAAACGGAAGGCACCACTGCTTGCAAAACCTTTCTCCCAAAAATAGCCTCCAAAGAAGCAAAAGTATCGAATTTGTAAAATTTGGTAAATGTATGCAGTGAAGACCAAGTCGCTGCCTTACAGATCTGTTCAACAGAAGCCTCATTCTTGAAAGCCCATGTGGAAGCCACAGCTCTAGTAGAGTGAGCTGTAATTCGTTCAGGAGGCTGCCTTCCAGCAGTCTCATAAGTCAATCGGATGATACTTTTCAGCCAGAAAGACAGAGAGGTCGCATTCGCTTTTTGACCTCTCCTCTTGCCAGAATAGACGAGAAACAAGGACGATGTTTGTCTGAAGTCTTTAGTTGCTTTTAAATAAAACTTCAAAGCACGCACCACATCAAGATTGTGTAACAGACGTTCCTTGTTAGAAACTGGATTAGGACACAGAGAAGGAACAACTATTTCCTGGTTAATATTCTTATTGGAAACCACTTTTGGAAGAAAACCAGGTTTGGTACGTAAAACGACCTTATCTGTATGAAACACCAGATAGGGTGAATTACACTGCAAAGCAGACAATTCAGAAACTCTTCTAGCAGAAGAAATAGCTACCAAAAACAAAACTTTCCAAGACAGTAACTTAATATCTATGGAATGTAGAGGTTCAAACGGAACCCCTTGAAGAACTGAAAGAACTAAATTTAGACTCCATGGAGCAGTGTTAATTTCGTCGACTAAAACTAGACTAAAATGACTATAAAACTAAAGAAATTCTAATGACTAAAATACGACTAAAACTAAAATGACATTTTAGTCAAAAGACTATGACTAAAACTAAATCAAAATGACATTTTAGTCAAAAGACTATGACTAAAACTAAATCAAAATTTGCTGACAAAAACATGCAAGTTGTTATAATCAATCCATATTCAATTACTGCTCTTTTGTAAAATTTACGAAACTTCATTTTATTAAATTTTAAGATAAAGACATGTTATATACCACAACAGTTAAATCTGTTAAATCTGTATTGCATGTTCAAACCTTATTACCATAAAAGAAAACAGGTTAATAAACCTTTACTCCAGGAGTATATAATAAGTTTGGAAGTTCTAGAGCAGTGCTAATATTGTTGCCGAAACGTTTTTGAATCTGTGAACAATCAATTGATTCTTCCTATAGAAATAAGCATAACCCACAAGTATGGGTTTAAGTTATGCTGTGCCTGTGCTAGCTGCAGAAACTTTTTGTTGTGTTGAGTTTCTTGATACTTGTTTTAATTATTAACAGAGAACTGTTAAAGTTTTTATATTGGGTAATATGTTCAATACAGCGAATACAGTTTACAGTTTTGTTTTTTTATATTTTAAAGTTGTACTTGGTTTTATTTAATTTTAAGTTTAATAAAGATGTTACATATCACAACGGCTAAATCTGTGTCTGTATTGCATGTTTAAACCTTAATACCATAAATATTAACAGGTGTTATGTTTACTCCTGGAGTATGTAATCAGTTTGCAAATGATAGAGAAATGCTTAAATAATGCATTACACTTTAACTAAACCCCTTAGATTTTAGTTGACTAAAATCTACTGGAGATTTAGTTGACTAAAATGTATTGGAGATTCAGTCGACTAAAACTAGACTAAAACTAAAACAATTCAGATGACTAAAATATGACTAAAACTAAAATGGCATTTTAGTCAAGACTAAAACTAAGACTAAATTGAAACTTGTCGTCAAAATTAACACTGCCATGGAGGAGCCACAGGTCTGTAGACGGGCTTGATTCTGACTAAAGCCTGTACAAAAGCCTGTACAAAAGCCTGAACGTCTGGCACGGCTGCCAGACGCTTGTGTAACAAAACAGACAGAGCAGATATCTGTCCTTTTAAGGAACTAGCTGACAGACCTTTCTCCAATCCTTCTTGGAGAAAAGATAGTAACCTTGGAATCCTAATCTTACTCCATGAGTAACCCTTGGATTCGCACCAGCAAAGATATTTCCGCCATATCTTATGGTAAATTTTTCTGGTGACAGGCTTCCTAGCCTGGATCAGAGTATCTATAACTGATTCCGAAAACCCACGCTTAGCGAGAATCAAGCGTTCAATCTCCAAGCAGTCAATTGCAGAGAAACTAGGTTTGGATGTGTGAATGGACCTTGGATTAGAAGGTCCTGCCTCAAAGGTAGCTTCCATGGTGGAACCAATGACATATTCACCAGGTCTGCATACCAAGTCCTGCGTGGCCACGCAGGAGCTATCAGAATTACCGAAGCCTTCTCCTGTTTGATCCTGGCTACTAGCCGGGGGAGAAGAGGAAACGGTGGAAAGACATAAGCTAGATTGAACGACCAAGGCGCCACTAAGGCATCTACCAATGTCACCTTGGGATCCCTGGACCTGGACCCGTAACGTGGAACTTTGGAGTTCTGACGTGACGCCATCAGATCCAGATCTGGAAGGCCCCATAGTTGAGTTAACTGGGCAAAAACCTCCGGGTGAAGTTCCCACTCCCCCGGATGGAAAGTCTGACGACTCAGATAATCCGCTTCCCAGTTGTCCACTCCTGGGATGTGAATTGCTGATAGATGGCAGGAGTGATCCTCTGCCCATTTGATGATCTTGGATACCTCCCTCATCGCCAGGGAACTCTTTGTTCCTCTCTGATGATTGATGTACGCTACAGTCGTCATGTTGTCCGACTGAAATCTGATGAATTTGGCCTCCGCTAGTTGAGGCCATGCCTAGAGCGCATTGAATATCGCTCTCAATTCCAAAATGTTTATCGGGAGAAGAGATTCTTCCCGAGACCATAGACCCTGAGCTTTCAGGGACTCCCAGACCGCACCCCAGCCCAAGAGACTGGCGTCGGTCGTGACAATGATCCACTCCGGTCTGCGGAAACTCATTCCCTGAGAAAGGTGATCCTGGGACAACCACCAGAGGAGTGAGTCTCTGGTTTTCTGGTCCATTTGTATCTGGGGAGACAAATCTGCATAATCCCCATTGCACTGTTTGAGCATGCACAGTTGCAGTGGTCTTAAATGAATTCGAGCAAAGGGAACCACGTCCATTTCCGCAACCATGAGTCCTATTACCTCCATGCACTGAGCTACGGAGGGTTGAGGAATGGCATGAAGAACTCGACAAGTGTTCAAAAGCTTTAACTTCCTGACCTCCGTCAGAAAGATCTTCATTTCTACCGAGTCTATTATTGTTCCCAGAAAGGGAACCCTTGTGAACGGGGACAGAGAACTCTTTTCTATGTTCACCTTCCACCCATGAGACCTTAGAAAGGCTAGAACAATTTCCGTATGAGCCTTTGCTTTGTGAAAGGACGACGCTTGTATTAAGATATCGTCTAGGTAAGGTGCTACTGCAATGCCCCTTGGTCTTAGCACCGCTAGAAGGGACCCTAGCACCTTTGTGAAAATTCTGGGAGCAGTGGCCAATCCGAAGGGAAGGGCCACGAATTGGTAATGCTTGTCCAAAAAGGCGAACCTCAGGAACTGATGGTGATCTTTGTGGATAGGAATATGCAGGTACGCATCCTTTAAGTTCACGGTAGTCATATATTGACCCTCCTGGATCATAGGTAAAATTGTCCGAATGGTTTCCATTTTGAATGATGGAACTCTGAGGAATTTGTTTAGGATTTTTAAATCCAGGATTGGCCTGAAAGTTCCTTCCTTTTTGGGAACTACAAACAGGTTTGAGTAAAAACCCAGTCCTTGTTCTGCTGTTGGAACTGGGTGTATCACTCCCATTTTTAGAAGGTCTTCTACGCAACGTAAGAATGCCTGTCTCTTTATCTGGTCTAAAGATAAGCGAGACATGTGGAACCTTCCCTTTGGAGGAAGGTCCTTGAATTCCAGAAGATACCCCTGAGAGACAATTTCTAGCGCCCAGTGGTCCGGAACATCTCTTGCCCAAGCCTGAGCAAAGAGAGAAAGTCTGCCCCCTACTAGATCCGGTCCCGGATCGGGGGCTACCCTTTCATGCTGTCTTGGTAGCAGCAGCAGGCTTCTTGGCCTGTTTACCCTTGTTCCAGCCTTGCAATGGTTTCCATGCTGGTTTGGGCTGGGATGCGTTACCCTCTTGCCTAGCGGCTGTAGAGTTAGAAGGAGGACCGTTCCTGAAATTGCGAAAGGAACGAAAATTAGACTTATTTTTAGCTTTGAAAGGTCTATCTTGTGGGAGGGCATGGCCCTTTCTCCCAGTGATATCCGAAATAATTTCTTTCAACTCTGGTCCGAATAGGGTCTTACCCTTGAAAGGAATATTAAGCAATTTTGTTTTGGACGACACATCCGCCGACCAAGATTTTAGCCAAGGCGCTCTGCGCGCCACGATTGCAAAGCTTGAATTTTTCGCCGCTAATTTAGCTAACTGAAAAGCGGCATCTGTAATGAAGGCATTAGCCAACTTCAGGGCGTGAATTCTGTCCATGACTTCATCATAAGAAGTCTCCTTCTGGAGCGAGTTTTCTAATTCCTCAAACCAAAAAGACGCTGCAGTGGTTACAGGAATAATGCAAGAAATTGGTTGAAGAAGAAAACCTTGTTGAACAAAAATTTTCTTAAGCAAACCTTCTAATTTTTTATCCATAGGATCTTTGAAAGTGCAGCTATCTTCTATTGGTATAGTCGTGCGTTTAGCTAGTGTTGAAACAGCCCCCTCTACCTTAGGGACCGTCTGCCGCGCGTCCTTTCTGGGGTCAACAATGGGGAACATTTTCTTAAATATAGGGGGGGAACAAAAGGTACACCTGGTCTCTCCCACTCCCTAGTCACTATATCCGCCACCCTCTTAGGTATCTGAAATGCATCAGTGTGTTCTGGGACCTCTAAGAATTTGTCCATTTTACACAACTTTTCTGGGACCACCAAAGGGTCACAATCATCAAGTGTAGCTAGGACCTCCTTAAGTAGGGCGCGAAGGTGTTCTAACTTAAATTTAAATGCTATGGTATCTGGCTCAGCCTGCTGAGAAACTTTTCCTGTGTCAGAAATTTCTCCCTCAGACAGGCCCTCCCTCACCGCCAAATCAGATTGATGTGAGGGTACTACAGATAAATTATCAGCTGCGTCTGCTTGCTCATCTTCTGTATTTAAAACTGAGCTATCACGCTTCCTTGGAAAAGCTGGCAGTTTGGATAAAAATGCTGCTAGAGAATTATCCATTACTGCTGCTAACTGTTGCAAAGTAATAGGAATCGATGCGCTAGATGTACTGGGCATCGCTGGCGCGGGCATAGCTGGTGTTGACACAGAAGGAGAGGATAGTGAACTATCCTCACTACCTTCAGCTAAAGAATCATTTTGGGCTACATCTATAAGCGTGACTGTGCGGTCCTTAAGCTGTTTGGACGCTATAGCACACTTCACACATAAGTTTAATGGGGGCACCGCCTTGGCCTTTAAACATACAGAACAATTGCTATCTGAAGGTTCAGACATGTTTGACAGAGTTAGACAGAACTTCAATGCAATAAAAAATAAATTTGACAAAAACGTTACTGTGTCTTTAAATAATAAAAGTGCATACTTTATTACTAAAACATCAAAAAAACATCAAAAAATCATCCGATTTTAATGAAATTTTCACCACATTGTCTTAATGCTTTGAAAAGATTGCACACAATTTTTCAGACCAATTAACCCCTTAATGCCCAAACCGGAGCTAAGAACAGCAGTTAACCGGTTAAAAACACTACAGCACAATGCCACAGCCTCTACTGTGGCTTTTACCTTCCTTAAGGATTATTTGAGTAAGAAATAAGCCTCTCTGAAGTCCTTTCTGATGTCTCTGGACTCCCTACGTGAAGCTGCATGAACTGTCTAGTCAAAACAACTGCGCAATTGAGGCGCGAAAATGAGGCCTCCTCTCTCTGCCTTCCAGAGTGGTGGGGCCTTATAGACTAGATTAGGTGTCTAATTAAGTGCCAGGCGCAATATTAAACCCCACAAGTGTTATAAAGTCTCAAAAAAACACCTTATGCATACTGAAACATGCTAATAATCAATCGATTAAGCCCACAATAGTGTCAACCAGCATTGAGCCCTTAATTTAAGCCATTATTTTATACTGAGTTTGAGAAAAATGGCTTACCTATCCCTAAGGGGATTTCTGACAGTCTTCTAGCATTACTTGGTTTTGTTAGAAAAATGACTGATCATACCTGAAGCAGTTAAGCCTGCAAACTGTTCCCCCCAACTGAAGTTCTCTGGCATTCAACAGTCCTGCGTGGGAACAGCAATGGATTTTAGTTATTGGTGCTAAAATCATATTCCTCTCAGCAGAAATCTTCATCACAGTTCTGCCTCAGAGTAAATAGTACAAACCGGCACTATTTTAAAATAACAAACTCTTGATTGAAGAAATAAAACTACAAATATAACACCACATACTCTTTACCACCCCCGTGGAGATGTGACTTGTTAGAGCGGTAAAGAGAATGACTGGGGGGGGGCGGAGCCTGAGGGGAGCTATATGGACAGCTCTGCTGTGTGTTCTCTTTGCCACTTCCTGTAGGGATTGAGAATATCCCACAAGTAAGGATGAAGCCGTGGACCGGATACACCAATGTAGGAGAAATATAGTATTTTTTACTAAAATAACTGCAATAAGCAGTTATGAGAAGCTAAAGTTGGCAGGTGTGGGGTGTTAGAAAAGAAAGTGCCTTTACATTGCGGTTTATAGGAACTGTGTGTTCTCTGTAAATATATATGTATATGCTTATACACATATATATTTATGTGTATTGTGTGTCATTACAACACCACCTACTTGTATGCTGTACCTTTCATATGGAATTTTAAATGGAACCCAATAAAGACATATATCGATTTTAACAAAGGATGGAACACTTACTTCTTCTGTGAAGTTTTATTGTGTATATACACATATTAACACATAAATCTATTTGTATATATTCATATATATTTATATTTGCTGCCCACATATATTTATATTTGCTGCCCATGGCTGCGTGATTTACCCCCTTCGCTGCGCTAGTTCTCATGCCGTGTCTCACGGCATGAGATCGAGGTTCCCATTGGAGCCTATTGAAGCGCACTCTCATTACGCCTCACTTGTAATACAAGCACACAATAGCATTCACTGGTATTACTCAGTTGAGCACAAAACAGAATTTATGCTTACCTGATAAATTACTTTCTCCAACGGTGTGTCCGGTCCACGGCGTCATCCTTACTTGTGGGATATTCTCCTCCCCAACAGGAAATGGCAAAGAGCCCAGCAAAGCTGGCCATATAGTCCCTCCTAGGCTCCGCCTACCCCAGTCATTCGACCGACGGACAGGAGGAAATATATATAGGAGAAACCATATGGTAACGTGGTGACTGTAGTTAGAGAAAATAATTCATCAGACCTGATTAAAAAACCAGGGCGGGCCGTGGACCGGACACACCGTTGGAGAAAGTAATTTATCAGGTAAGCATAAATTCTGTTTTCTCCAACATAGGTGTGTCCGGTCCACGGCGTCATCCTTACTTGTGGGAACCAATACCAAAGCTTTAGGACACGGATGAAGGGAGGGAGCAAATCAGGTCACCCAAACGGAAGGCACCACGGCTTGCAAAACCTTTCTCCCAAAAATAGCCTCCGAAGAAGCAAAAGTATATAATTTAAAAAAAATTTGGTCAACAGGAACCTCATTCTTGAAGGCCCATGTGGAAGCCACAGCCCTAGTGGAGTGAGCTGTGATACTTTCAGGAGGCTGCCGTCCGGCAGTCTCAAAAGCCAATCTGATGATGCTTTTAAACCAAAAGGAAAGAGAGAGGTAGAAGTTGCTTTTTTACCTCTCCTTTAACCAGAATAAACAACAAACAAAGAAGATGTTTGTCTAAAATCTTCAGTAGCCTCTAAATAGAATTTTAGAGCACGGACAACGTCCAAATTGTGTAACAAACGTTCCTTCTATGAAACTGGATTCGGACACAAAGAAGGTACAACTATCTCCTGGTTAATATTTTTGTTGAAAACAACCTTCGGAAGAAAACCAGGCTCAGTACGTAAAACCACCTTATCTGCATGGACCAGATAGGGCGGAGAACACTGCAGAGCAGATAACTCAGAAACTCTTCTAGCGGAAGAAATTGCAACCTAAAACAAAACTTTCCAAGATAATAACTTAATATCTACGGAATGTAAGGGTTCAAACGGAACCCCTTGAAGAACTGAAAGAACTAGATTAAGACTCCAGGGAAGAGTCAAAGGTCTGTAAACAGGCTTGATTCTAACCAGAGCCTGAACAAACGCTTAAACGTCTGGCACAGCTGCCAGCCTTTTGTGAAGTAAAACAGATAAAGCAGAGATCTGTCCCTTCAGAGAACTTGCAGAAAATCCTTTCTCCAAACCTTCTTGTAGAAAGGAAAGAATCTTAGGAATTTTTATCTTGTTCCATGGGAATCCTTTAGATTCACACCAACAGATATATTTTTTCCATATATTATGGTAAATTTTTCTAGTTACAGGCTTTCTAGCCTGAATAAGAGTATCTATTACAGAATCTGAAAACCCACGCTTTGATAAAATCAAGCGTTCAAACTCCAAGCAGTCAGTTGGAGGAAAACCAGATTCGGATGTTCGAATGGACCCTGAATAAGAAGGTCCTGTCTCAAAGGTAGCTTCCATGGTGGAGCCGATGACACATTCACCAGGTCTGCATACCAAGTCCTGCGTGGCCACACAGGAACTATCAAGATCACCGAAGCCCTCTCCAGATTGATCCTGGCTACCAGCCTGGGAATGAGAGGAAACGGTGGGAATACATAAGCTAGGTTGAAGATCCAAGGTGCTACTATTGTATCCAATAGAGTCGCCTTGGGATCCCTGGATTTGGACCCGTAACAAGGGACCTTGAAGTTCTGACGAGAGGCCATCAGAACCATGTCTGGAATGCCCCATAATTGAGTTATTTGGGCAAAGATTTCCAGATGGAGTTCCCACTCCCCCGGATGCTCCTCCATCGCCAGGGAACTCCTTGTTTCCCCCTGATGGTTGATATATGTAACAGTCGTCATGATGTCTGATTGAAACCTTATGAATTTGGCCTTTGCTAGTCAAGGCCAAGCCTTGAGAGCATTGAATATCGCTCTCAGTTCCAGAATGTTTATCGGGAGAAGAGATTCTTCCCGAGACCATAGACCCTGAGCTATCAGGGGTTCCCAGACCGCGCCCCAGCCCACCAGACTGGCGTCGGTCGTGACAATGACCTACTCTGGTCTGCGGAAGCTCATTCCCTGTGACAGGTTGTCCAGGGTCAGCCACCAACAGAGTGAATCTCTGGTTATTTGATCTACTTGTATCGTCGGAGACAAGTCTGTATAATCCCCATTCCACTGTCTGAGCATGCACAGGTGTAATGGTCTTAGATGAATTCGTGCAAAAGGAACTATGTCCCTTGCCGCAACCATCAAACCTATTACTTCCATGCACTGCGCTATGGAAGGAAGAAGAACAGAATGAAGTACCTGACAAGAGCTTAGAAGTTTTGATTTTCTGGCCTCTGTCAGAAAAACCTTCATTTCTAAGGAAACTATTATTGTTCCCAAGAAGGGAACTCTTGTTGACGGGGACAGAGAACTTTTTTCTATGTTCACTTTCCACCTGTGAGATCTGAGAAAGGCTAGGACAATGTCTGTATGAGCCCTTGCTTTTGACAGAGACGACACTTGAATCAGGATGTCGTCCAAGTAAGGTACTACTGCAATGCCCCTTGGTCTTAGCACCGCTAGAAGGGACCCTAGTACCTTTGTGAAAATCCTTGGAGCAGTGGCTAATCCGAATGGAAGTGCCACAAACTGGTAATGTTTGTCCAGAAAGGCGAACCTTAGGAACCGAAAATGTTCCTTGTGGATAGGAATACGTAGGTACGCATCCTTTAAGTCCACCGTGGTCATGAATTGACCTTCCTGGATGGTAGGAAGGATCGTTCGAATGGTTTCCATTTTGAACGATGAAACCCTTAGAAACTTGTTTAGAATCTTGAGATCTAAAATTGGTCTGAATGTTCCCTCTTTTTTGGGAATTATGAACAGGTTGGAGTAAAAACCCATCCCTTGTTCTCCTAATGGAACAGGATGAATCACTCCCATGCTTAACAGGTCTTCTACACAGTGTAAGAATGTCTGTTCGAAGATAATTGAGACCTGTGGAACCTTCCCCTTGGGGGTAGTTCCCTGAATTCCAGGAGATAACCTTGAGAAACTATTTCTAGCGCCCAAGGATCCTGAACATCTCTTGCCCAAGCCTGAGCAAAGAGAGAAAGTCTGCCCCCCACCAGATCCGGTCCCAGATCGGGGGCCAACACTTCATGCTGTTTTGGTAGCAGTGGCAGGTGACTTGGCCTGCTTACCCTTGTTCCAGCCTTGCATCGGCCTCCAGGCTGGCTTGGTTTGAGAAGTATTACCCTCTTGCTTAGAGGGTGTAGAATTTGAGGCTGGTCCGTTTCTGCGAAAGGGACGAAAATTTGGTTTATTTTTAGCCTTAAAAGACCTATCCAGAGGAAGGGCGTGGCCCTTTCCCCCAGTGATGTCTGAAATAATCTCTTTCAAGTCAGGGCCAAACAGTGTTTTACCCTTGAAAGGGATGTTAAGCAAAAGCGCTCTGCGCGCCACGATAGCAAACCCTGAATTATTCGCCGCTAATCTAGCTAATTGCAAAGCGGCATCTAGAATAAAAGAGTTAGCCAATTTAAAAGCTTGAACTCTGTCCAAAACCTCCTCGTACGAAGATTCTTTATTGAGCGACTTTTCTAGTTCTTCGAACCAGAAACACGCAGCTGTAGTGACAGGAACAATGCATGAAATTGGTAGTAGAAGGTAACCTTGCTGAACAAACATCTTTTTAAGCAAACCCTCTAACCTTAAATCCATAGGATCTTGAAAGCACAACTATCTTCTATAGGAATAGAAGTGCGTTTGTTTAGAGTAGAAACCGCCCCCTCGACCTTGGGGACTGTATGCCATAAGTCCTTTCTGGGGTCGACTATAGGAAATAATTTCTTAAATATAGGGGGAGGACAAAAGGTATGCCGGGCCTTTCCCACTCCTTATTTACTATGTCCGCCACCCGCTTGGGTATAGGAAAAACATTGGGGGGCACCGGAACCTCTAGGAACTTGTCCATCTTACCTAATTTCTCTGGAATGACCAAATTGTCACAATCATCCAGAGTAGATAATACCTCCTTAAGTAGTGCGTGGAGATGTTCTAATTAAAATTTAAAAGTTACAATATCAGGTTCTGCTTGTTGAGAAATTTTCCCTGAATCTGAAATTTCTCCCTCAGACAAAACCTCCCTCCTGGCCCCTTCAGATAGGTGTGAGGGTATGTCAGAACAGATATCATCAGCGTCCTCTTGCTCTTCAGTGTTTAAAACAGAGCAATCACGCTTTCTCTGATAAGTAGGCATTTTGGAAAAAATGCATGCAATAGAATTATCCATTACAGCCATTAAGTGTTGTATGGTAATAAGTATTGGCGCACTAGATGTACTAGGGGCCTCTTGTGTGGGCAAAACTGGTGTAGACACAGAAGGGGATGATGCAGTACCATGCTTACTCCCCTCATTAGAGGAATCATCTTGGGCAATATCATATCTATGGCATTATAATCCCTACTTTGTTTGGACATTATGACACAAATATATCACATATATTTAAAAGGGGAGACACATTGGCTTTCATACATATAGAACATCGTTATCTGATGGTTCAGACATGTTAAACAGGCTTAAACTTGTCAACAAAGCACAAAAAACGTTTTACAATAAAACCGTTACTGTCCCTTTAAATTTTAAACTGAACACACTTTATTACTGAATATGTGAAAAAGTATGAAGGAATTGTTCAAAATTCACCAAAATTTCACCACCGTAACTTAAAGCCTTAAAAGTATTGCACACCAAATTTGAAAGCTTTAACCCTTAAAATAACGGAACCGGAGCCGTTTTTACATTTAACCCCTATACAGTCCCAGGTATCTGCTTTGCTGAGACCCAACCAAGCCCAGAGGGGAATACGATACCAAATGATGCCTTCTATAAGCTTTTTCAGTGGTTCTTAGCTCCTCACACATGCATCTGCATGCCATGCTTTCCAAAAACAACTGCGCATTAGAGGCGCGAAAATGAGGCTCTGTCTATGACTAGAAAAGGCCCTCAGTGAAAAAGGTGTCCAATACAGTGCCTGACGTTTTTATTAAAACAATCCCCAAGATTTAACAACTATTAAAAGTAATAATCTGCCAAATATACTTAGTAAAGTAATCGTTTTAGCCCAGAAAAATGTCTACCAGTTTTTTAAGCCCTAATGAAGCCCTTTATTCTTTTACTTAAACTAAGAAAATGGCTTACCGGTTCCCATAGGGAAAATGACAGCTTCCAGCATTACCAAGTCTTGTTAGAAATGTGTCATACCTCAAGCAGCAAAGTCTGCCCACTGTTTCCCCCAACTGAAGTTACTTCATCTCAACAGCCCTGTGTGGAAACAGCCATCGATTTTAGTAACGGTTGCTAAAATCATTTTCCTCTTACAAACAGAAATCTTCATCTCTTTTCTGTTCCAGAGTAAATAGTACATACCAGCACTATTTTAAAATAACAAACTCTTGATTGAAGAACAAAAACTACATTTAAACACCAAAAAACTCTAAGCCATCTCCGTGGAGATGTTGCCTGTGCAACGGCAAAGAGAATGACTGGGGTAGGCGGAGCCTAGGAGGGACTATATGGCCAGCTTTGCTGGGCTCTTTGCCATTTCCTGTTGGGGAGGAGAATATCCCACAAGTAAGGATGACGCCGTGGACCGGACACACCTATGTTGGAGAAATATAGCTTTAGCGATAAACCCGAGCTACACACAAATATAACTGACAAGAATCTTCCATTTACTAAAAGCACTAATTACCTGTAGCCGTATTTATAGGAACTTCATCCTCCTCAGTCTTCACCTGATCACACGTATACAGATCTTCTGTTATCTCAACTTTCACTATATCAGCGTTATCTGCTTCTGTACAAATAAAACAGATTACGTTCTTTTATATCTTTTATAACCTGTAACTTACGTACCTCACACACAATATATGTACACACTCATATATAATATATGTGCGCACTCACCTGTAACTCATGTAACTCACACACAATATACATGCACGCTCACATACAATATATGTGCGCACTCACCTGTAACTCATGTAACTCACACACAATATACATGCACGCTCACATACAATATATGTGCGCACTCACCTGTAACTCACACACAATATACAGGTATGTGCACACTCATATACAATATATGTGCGCACTCACCTGTAACTCATGTAACTCACACACAATATACAGGTATGTGCACACTCACATACAATATATGTGCGCCCTCACCTGTAACTCATGTAACTCACACACAATATACATGCACGCTTACATACACTATATGTGCGCACTCACCTGTAACTCATGTAACTCACAATATACAGGTATGTGCACACTCACATACAATATATGTGCGCACTCACCTGTAACTCATGTAACTCACACACAATATACATGCACGCTTACATACACTATATGTGCGCACTCACCTGTAACTCATGTAACTCACACACAATATACAGGTATGTGCACACTCACATACAATATATGTGCGCACTCACCTGTAACTCATGTAACTCACACACAATATACAGGTATGTGCACACTCACATACAATATATGTGCGCACTCACCTGTAACTCATGTAACTCACACACAATATACAGGTATGTGCACACTCACATACAATATATGTGCGCACTCACCTGTAACTCATGTAACTCACACACAATATACATGCACCCTCACATACAATATATGTGCGCACTCACCTGTAACTCATGTAACTCACACACAATATACAGGTATGTGCACACTCACATACAATATATGTGCGCCCTCACCTGTAACTCATGTAACTCACACACAATATACATGCACGCTTACATACACTATATGTGCGCACTCACCTGTAACTCATGTAACTCACAATATACAGGTATGTGCACACTCACATACAATATATGTGCGCACTCACCTGTAACTCATGTAACTCACACACAATATACATGCACGCTTACATACACTATATGTGCGCACTCACCTGTAACTCATGTAACTCACACACAATATACAGGTATGTGCACACTCACATACAATATATGTGCGCACTCACCTGTAACTCATGTAACTCACACACAATATACAGGTATGTGCACACTCACATACAATATATGTGCGCACTCACCTGTAACTCATGTAACTCACACACAATATACAGGTATGTGCACACTCACATACAATATATGTGCGCACTCACCTGTAACTCATGTAACTCACACACAATATACATGCACCCTCACATACAATATATGTGCGCACTCACCTGTAACTCATGTAACTCACACACAATATACAGGTATGTGCACACTCACATACATGTGCACACTCACCTGTAACTCATGAACCTCACACACAACATACATGCACTCTCACCTGTAACTTGTATCCTTCAGACACAACACACGTGCACACTCACCTGGGCTAACACTGTCACTGGTTTTCTTACCCTGGGCTCCTAGTTGAGGCCTCATACACAGATCTTCTGTTATCTCAACTTTCATTATATCAGCTTTATCTTCAC